>NW_012130125.1:1072527-1095632 GCF_000143395.1 Atta cephalotes | reverse complement strand
CTCTCTCTCTCTCTCTACTACGTCGTCGTCTTCTTCGTTCGTCGTCGTACGTACGTACGTCGTTACGTACGTACTATATTACTCTCTCNCNCNCTCTCTCTCTCTCTCTCTCTCTCTCTCTCTCTCTCTCTCTCTCTCTCTCTCTCCTCTTTTTGCGCAGCCCGATTTTTTGCCGCAACTCGCATGCACCAGATACGACTTGCGCCGCAGGTCACTTACCGAGGGTGACGTGCTCGAAAGGATTGCCCGTCTGCGTTTGGCTAAGCATCTTTAAATCCCGCAGAATGAACGAGCGTGACCTCGCGCGGAAACAGAGTTCACCGAGAACATATCCTAGACATAATATCCCTGAACTAAATAATCTTACGCACACGAAGCGTAAGCATAAATGCTTCTACAATTACTGTGCGATTTCTTGTAATTAATTTCTTACAATTAATCGCGTATAAAATTAAATGTGATATTAATGATGTTATCAATAAATATTAATGGAGAATAGAGAAGATTAAAGAATTTTTTAAATTTTGGAATTTAAGTTCTAACTTTTATAAAATTAAATTGTTTTCAATATTTTTAATCTTTGGAAATTTTTAAAAATTAGAATACTAAACTGGCGAATTAATCATTCGTGCGTGAGCTACTAAATGAATCAATTTAGATCATATGTTATTAAATATATATAATTACTAGTTTCTGCTGAAAATTTAAAAAATATTAATATCTATTATTATTATATTATTGTTATATGGGAATAAATTTATGTATACTGCCTATAATCATATAGTATTGATTTTACAGATAATTTGTACTCTTTTGATTTATTATTCTTCAAAGCATCTAAATTATTTATATAGTTTTTTCTATTACATAACTGAAAATATTTACATTCCTTTATTTATTCATGTTGCATATGTATACACTTCTAAAAATATGTATATGTAAAATAGATATCTGTATCTATTTATTACTTTTTTCCATAATGTTAATTCATCGCCTCAAGGCATGTCGTACGTTGTAACATAAAATTAAAGTTTTTAATATAAAAAAATGTATTTTATATAATCTAATAAAATTTTTAATTAAATTAAAAAATTATTCAAAAGTTAATATGCCCAAATTTGATGTAAAATTTTAAAATCTTTAAATTTTATTGTTTAAATTTGAAATTTAAAATTTTTTAAGTCTAAAAATATTAATTAAAAAATTTTTAAACAATTTGATTTTATGAACTTTAAAATTTGGAACTTTTCAATTAAAATTTTTTTACTCTAAATTTAAAAATTTCTACATTTTTTAAAACCATTCTTAATGAATATCAGTAAGAAATATTATCATAATCATCCTAATAATGTTCTTTTTTAAATTTTATTTCTTATATAATTAAGAGAAAAATTTACAAAAATGTCCGACTATTGTGAAAGCTTGAAGCTTTCCCTATAAAATCATTTTTTTTAAATGTTCCTATGATTTTTTGTTCCTGAGTTATTCGCGAGTTAAGTAAAGGAACATTCTGACTTTCATTACTCATAACTCCCCGTTTCAAAATTCCCCGATAATATAATTCGTACCAATTAATGTTTATAATTTTAATTTACATAATAACCATTTTTTAATTAACAAACAATTTTCTTCGCGCTTCCAACGAGCACAAGAAGAACACGGATTTAACACATCGTAAACAGCAAACACCTTCGAATAATCTGCAGAAGTCAAGTAAGTCCTAGACACAGATGGCCAGCGTCCGTGTGATGCAAATATAGTAAAGCATTTCGTAATAACGTATTAATTGTGCAACGTGAAGTGCAGCGGGGTGCAGCGTATCGATTACGTAATAACGACTTAATGATAATTGACTTCGTCAATCTAATCAATAATTAGCATATTGCCACGAATTCACAGTGATTTCCAACGCACTTGCGACATGCGCGCTTAATTAATCTGACGTTGTAATCGCTTCATTTCATGAAATCGCTCAATCTTTTCAGCAAAAATTCATTTTTATTGCAAAAGAGAGTAATCCTTATTTTATTACTTCACGTTTATTTATATGTTTTTTATTTTATCGTATTTTACATTTGTTTCATCTATTATAAATAATTAGCATGTTGCCACGAATTCACAGTGATTTCCAACGCACTTGCGACATGCGCGCTTAATTAATCTGACGTTGTAATCACTTCATTTCATGAAATCGCTCAATTTTTTCAGCAAAAAATTCATTTTTATTGCAAAAGAGAGTAATCCTTATTTTATTACTACACGTTTATTTATATGTTTTTTATTTTATCGTATTTTACATTTGTTTCATCTATTATAAATAATTGATAGATGACACATAGTAATAATTAACCGATTTGAATATTTTAATATAACATTAAATGATAATTTAATATTTAAATATATTTATATTATTTATATGTATTTAATATTTACAATATAAACAATAATGATTATAAACGATTTATCTATCTTCATAATCACAAGTATTCGCAAATAGGCTCAAAATAGCGGAACCTGTCTTCAATGATAGTTACATCTTTCAACTCCTCTCGAGATCGCGCGATAACGAGACGGAGGAGAAAAGAGATGCCGAAGGACATGGACTCTCTTTCTCTCTCTAATTCCGTTAACGGCTTGCATTCTTTGCAGGCTCTGCGGCCTAACGGTTGTAGTTCGGCAATCTCCCAGTCATTCGTTAACCACATTACGTCATGTTTCATAATACACCGAGCGGCCGTGTCATTACGCATATAGGCCAATGGATTGCAATAGGGCTGATGCGCAATTAGCGAAATCCTCCACGCAATCTTTAATTCGTAATTAAGACTCTGCGGAAATTAGCGTCCTTCCGAGAATGACTCCTCCGAGTTATCGAAATGGCATCGACAACAAACGCAAATATTACCTATAATTACGTCCTAGAACTAAATTTTACGGTTTGAAAGCAGCTATTGAGTAAGGAGGAGCATTTCGAATTTGTTACAAGTGTATTTACAGGTATTATATTTTAAGGTTATAATCTCTGCAAAGTGAGTAGAATTCGAAATTTAGGTTTCCATAAAAACAAAATATATGTATTAAACAATTCACACAAGAGATCAATTTATACTTAACAATACAGTTTTTTATATTTTAAATGAAAGTTTTCTCATTTTATTTTAATTATTTAAAAAAAAAGATTTATTAAAGTAATTTCTTATTAAAGTAATTTTTAATCAAGGTCCCAAATTACCGGCAAACATTTTGTACTATTGTATTTTTATATATAAACATAATATTTATAATTTCTTCGTAATTTTTTCAATTTGTTAAAATATGTATTCTTAAGAATATATCAGATGTAGCAAACATTCACAATGATTAGAATTGGAAATTTATACTTTCGTAAAAATAAAACAGTTTAATGAGATCAATATTTATATTAACAATACACATTTTTAATAAAATGTTTCTCATTTTGTCTTAATTATTTTTTAAAAACAAGTCTACTTATTGAAATAATTTTTTCTATTTTCAAATTTTTTGTATTACTTTCAAATACAATGTAAAAAAAATCTATAATTTTATAATTTTTTTATGTTCAAAAATATATACGTAATACTTCTTTAATAATTGCAAAACCTCGAAAGATCATCGGAGAAAATTACAAACATTACTTCCGAATTAAGAAAAAAAGATCAAATTTTTGTATCTCCATTTATTTATCTCATTCAGTCACCCGAAGTTGTTGGGCACGGAACAAATACATAAATTTAGATCTACTAGATACATCCTCGATTACCCGAGTCGAGAAATATGCACCGCGCCCACAATCACAGACGCGCGACTCGGCTACGTGTGGGTGGACGCTAGTCGATTATCGATCGGTAGAAAGATCGGTAATGAATCGGAACAAGTCGGACTCTAACGGTAACTATTCTCCGTTACGTGCAGCCGTGGAACAAGAGTAAACCGAATTACAAATCCCTTTTCGGACGATCGAAACGATCTAACGTCTTCATGAATGCCTCACTGAATTTTATTTTGATTCTCGTCAGACCATTTCCTCGCTTCCACATTAAAAAAATTCGCGAACAATTACAAAAAAATTTAGATAGACTGAAAATTATAATTAAAAAATCGCAAAAATCAAGAATATGTCAAATTACACGACTCAATTCGGACGCATGCACATGTCGTAAAATCGTGAAAATTTTTGGGGAATGAAAAGATAGATCCATTAAAAATAGTATGTCATAAAAACTCACCGGAGCTGCATAATGGTAATATATCCTTCGCATCTGCAAACAGAAAAATGTATTTAAAATTGTAGTCAGTAAAAATGTGTGTAACTTACATTCAAGATCACAAATTTGAAAACATTTTTTTAAAAATTGACATTTTTGGGATTATAATGTCAAATTAGAAATTAATTTAAGTTATTTTTAATCATTTCTATAAGTTGCCACTGAATATATTACTATGAAGTTAAACTTAACTTAAAAAAATGAATTAAATTTGACTCAAGTTTAATTTATTATTATTACTAAATGCATACATTAATATGAACGCTTACATTTAAATTGACCTCAGAAATGAATTGATTTATAATACATTTTGATACAAATGGAAATTAAAAATAAAATAAAATGTTATTTAATTCAAAGAATTAGGTTACAATTGTTTCTTTATCATCTAAGAAGATAGATAAAACGTTTATTAGAGAAGTCCTCTAAGAATGAAAAGTACAGGCAACAAAAAACAAAGAGTAACAGACTTCAAGCTTATTAAAAATCGGGGGCTACATATACATCGTGGATACCTGATTTTCAATACGTTGAAATCTTATATCTCCATTTTTTGGTAATAGTAATAGTAACGAGTAAGACTAAAATTAGTCCTTGTATATCTGAACTTAGTCAAAGAGTCAACTTAGATCTAAAAAATTTCTCTGTGACTTCCGTTAAGTCAGAAACGGATTATCCAATTTTCCGTATATAGAGGATGCAGAATTCGAACTCGCGATTTGTTGATTACGAATTCGTTACTCTTACACGGAGCCGTACATCACTGTTTTCTTATTTTTCATTATTTTTCTTTGTATCTTGTTCTAGAACTTCTTATTTTCTCTCCCTCTCCCCTTCTCTCTCTTTCTAATAAATATTTTCCCTGTTCTTACTGCCTGCGTTTGTGTCTAAACCTTAAGGACACACTCTCTTAATTTCAAATTAGGTATTTGAAATGAAGAGAAAGCTATTTATGACAGACGATGAGTTATAACAAACGGCGAAAGATTCAAAGATCAAGTGGAAAAGAGAAGATGTACCTAACGACAACTATATAAAAGTAAAATAGAGCTGAAGGATCGGAAAAGCCGGGCATGTTTAGAAGATTAAGAGACTATTGGTGCGGTAGTTTAACGGTATAACCGCGAGATTGCAAGGCGAATCGGTCCGGGATGAATGTGACGTTTCTCTCTCGTGACTCCGAGCGTGCTCTCTAAAAGAGGTCTCACCTTTGCTCCACATCGGCACCAGGCGGTGGCGGCGCGAAATGTAGGACGCTATCGAGCGTATCCGGGGCATGGTAACGATAATGGGTTAAAAACGTCAACACGCGACACTTTATGCAGATATCTGCGTCGGTGGATCTGTTCGTTTTCTTAACCTGATATTATCCGAGAGTACGAGAATCGATTCTCCTGTTCAAAAGAAAAAAAATGCCAGGATTCCGTTTTTTTCAAAACGAAAAGATTCTGGAGGTCGATCCTCTCGACGACTCGAAAACTTGAACAAAAAAAATCTCAAAGAGAAAAAAATCTAATCGACATCTACATCATTCTGCACTCAACGATAACTGTTACGTAATACCATGTAATACCATTATATAAATTATATTACATTTCTACTGTTAAGCACGAAATTATAACATAGATGTTATAAGTGAAGCGATTTCTACTAGAAATAAATTAAATTTTAATAAATATTTGTTTGAATAGTTCTAATATTTATTAAAAGTAAACATACATTTATTTGAAATAAAAACCATTAATTTGATTTAACTCTTCTTTCTTTTATTAAGTAAATGTTTACTTCGAAATATGTATTAAAATTTAGTAAATTTTGTTTAATGTAGACGCTCGATATTATTCTATTATATAATTATTTTATTATGATATTATTGATCCCTTTTAACGTTCCCTTTAAACAATTCAAAACAAGCAGTCTGAAAGCTCATATAATTTCCAGATGGTCAATAATATTATGCAGTATGAATATTTGCAATAATATTGCTCGTCTAGAGATTACTTTTATTTGATGAACTGAGAAAAAGGTTCTTTTCTTTCTTTCTTCAAAGCTTTTTCTTCAAAGCTTCTTTTTAAAGCTATGGTTCTGAAGATTCTGATTATATCAATCAGAATTCTGGTCAGCTCAACTAGGAATCTAGTAAATTTAACCAGAAAATTTTGATTTAACCAGCAAATCTTCAGTCAGAATCCCAATTAGTCCAAGGTGTCAACTGAGAAGATCTAAAGCAGGATCCAAGAACTTAAAGGTTCCACGAATCTCCGTGCACCTAAACACTTTAAACAATCGAGAATTCAAGGATCTCGCGTTAATACGACTCAGTCTTCGAATTTGCGCACTCATCCGCATAATCATGGCTTAAGAAACAGATAAGATCGCACAAGGGAATTAATTACAGCCGACAAGTCACATTAAATGATGCCCGTCCTCAATGACGCGGTGTTTGTTTCAGTAGGACAGGACGGGAAACGTCACCGAGTGTTGCATAATCGAGCTGATAAAAAAAAAATAGAAAAAAATGGAAAAAAGATCGAAACTGGAACAAGGATGCGCACGTTACAGCTCTAACGGCGGAATAATTCGTTAATGTTTAATCGCGGTATAATATGATATTCAACGACGGGGTTGTACACGTTCCTTTCGTCGATATAAAATAATAACCGGTAATCGTGTTCATTGCATCATCAAATGTTGCATCTCATTCAGCATTATTCAAGCGCTTGTTTAACGCTATTAGTAGTGTGTTATTCAGCGACCGTGTGTTACGCAACACTCGCATACAGTCCCGCGAGTTGCAAAATTAACGCTTACAAAATAAGCCGCAGATTAGTCGTCGTAATTTTAATAAATCGCCCCGGCGATATCGGCCGTTTTGCAATCGGCCGCGCACGCGATATGTATTAGCGAGCCGATTAAAATTAAATAAATATAACTCGAGCGAGAGAGATACCGAAGAGAATAACCTGCGAGAGTGCGCGGGATCAGAAACCGGTTCCTAGGATTTTTAAGTGCATCTCGCCGCCAAAGGCGATCTTTGTTTATAACTCGCGTATATATATATATACGTTGTAAAAGTTGTTACTATGCGTCACACCCTGTAGACGGTAAAAAACATTTTGTGTTTGTGTTAAAACCAGTCCACTCAAGTCCTTGTTAAAATTTTTTGTCGAATCTTTTGCACGTGCAAGTGTTAACTTAAAGTAAAGTGGTTATGTTACATTTTGTGTCATATTGATATGCCACATTTCTTGTCAAGATAACACTGTGACTGTAAGTGAACAAATAACATTAAAATAGTATATTTTTAAACGTGAATTCTAAGAAATGAAAAATACATAATAATTTAGCATATCGCTTCCTACTTGAGAAATGACACAATTAAAAAGATTAAATTTTTCAGAAAAGGAAAAACTATTTTTCAACTTAATGGAAAAAAAGAAAATTATTAATTAAATAATAAAAAAATATACTCTTAAAAACATGATTAAATATTATTATTGTTATTCACAATCTTTAAAATTTACCTTTTTCGAGTAGCGATGATTTTGATATTCAACAGAATTATACAAATCCAGAATAATCCGTCAAACGTGACAGAACTTGAAATCATCAACAATTTACATAAACTCTAAATATTCTCTGCAGAAGATTGTCTTTTTTATTTACAAAAACAAAATGTGTTTACTCTTGTAGAAGGTATGAACTTTTTGAAAACCTGAAGAACGATACAAGTGCCATTTGGTGTACAAACTGTGAGTTTAAGTTAGTTTACTTTTAATAATGGATAGAATAATTTTTAACTAACTCATTCATGGTAATAATTAAAAAATCACATTCTTTGTCATTTTTTAATGAAATTAGTTACAATCATAAAAAATTATAAATTATTAAAAATTATAATTATGTCAAAACATAATAAAAATTCTATATAAATTAAAATTCCTGACATAGTATAATAATTCTAAATTTTAATTATGTTCTATGTATAATATATATCAACTTAGTAAATTAAAAGGGATATAACATAAACGTTAATTCTACTGAAAAAGTATGTTTCGACAATCAGCTTACAAATTGTGTTAGCAGTGTTATATTTTTTGTGCTAACTTTTTACATGATATTTCTGTCACTTTCTAATATATTCATCTAGTGTTAAATTAACACAAAAATTTGAATAGATTGTTTGGGACACGTGAAATATAATAAAACAAACATAAATTTTCCAACTATGTATGTGCTATGCGTCATGGCCTTTATATTGACTATAAGCGAGCGAGGAAAATACCTACGATCCGGTTCTATAATCTTCAACACGCGATAAATAAATCGAATCACAGAATAAAAATATCTGAATGGCCTGTTCCCACAATTAAAAGCAAAAAAAACAGCAATAAAATCGATCGCTATTCTTGCACTTGTCTGATAACATAATAAGATGATTTTTCAATGACTATCGAGTAATTCATTAGACAAGCGATGCATAATTTTGCATAATCACGGGGCGTACGAATGATACGTGACAATTATTATAATCATTGTCCGCTCGCGTCAATGTTGCGCAACAGCGAGATAACGCTTGAACATGATAACGACAATGGCGGCCACGACGACGATGGAAGACCTAACAATTAGCTAAAAAGATGAGCAATCGACTTCCTACGGTTCTCATCGGCACTGATAGAGCAACCGGTTGTCGGCGACGACGACTATGATGAGGCAACCGGCTAACGGAACGCACAGAGAGTAGATTGGGCAACCTGATGGAGACTGGCGCATCGTGCTCGATAGGCTACCACGGTGTCAATAGCGAGTGCATCGCACTTCTCGCACGAGTGCTCGCTGCAATTCGCGAAATGCGAATCGTCGTCTTTGTCGTCGCGGCTGAGAATTCGAGGAGCGCGAGGAAACGCGAGAATCCAAGTTGCCGTGTAATCGTAGCGTTGATGCCGATCAATTTGCTCGAAAAAATTTTAAAAAGTCTAAAAAGAAGCTGCAGTCTCAACATAACAGAATTGTTAGTGAAAAAAAAACTGGAAAAAGTGAAGTCAGTAAACCGGAAAAATCAGGAAAAGTCAGAAAAAAAAATTTATTAACTTAAAATAAATTAAAATTATGTGATACAAATTCTAAATATAAATTTTTACTTATATAAAACTTTTTGCTTATTAAATAAAATTTTTTTAATTATTTAAGAAAGCTAAATTTTTACAATTTTTTTCAATTGTGCAATTGGACAATTTACAAAAAAGCATTAACAGATAGGTAGTTATATAGGTAGTTAAAAAGGAAACTTTTTTAATAGCTTGACATTTGCAAAAGAAATACATGTTAACGAAGTATCGCAAATCACTCATGGCAAAATTGTAAAAACATTAGGTATATATACAAAATATTTACAATACTTCATGCATATTTTTTACGCAAAGGAAGAAAAATTATTCAAAAATTTCGCAATTTCAAGATAAAAAATTTCTAATTAAGATGGTAATTAGAAATTAAAAATCAACACTTAAAATTATGTCTGAAAACAATTCAAGAAGTTACAGAAATAGAGACGAGAAGATAAATGCTTGTTCTTTCAATTTAACATTGGAGTTTTTTTGAAAATGCAGCAAAAGTTTTATGTCACTTGTCACTTTCCATTTTCTTTTTGTATTTTTTATTTCTAATAAATAATTTTTTCTTTGTTTTTATTCAACGCTTTTTTTAGGCTTCAGTTAAGAAAAAAAATCAGAGAATATTTTTTTCTATTTAGCTAAAACAACCCTGCATAGAAAGCTCCACAAATGGAGCTTACGCTCCACGTAAATGTTTTATATTTAACAAAAAATAAAATAATGAAAAAATAGTTTTATAAAAAATAATATTTACATTTATAACAATTTTAATATTTTATTAATTCTCCTTTTATTACCGCTTTTTACAAGATAACGCAATAAATTGAGGATGCTTGGATAAATCGAAAGATTTTCGATTTTTCAGAAAATCCGATTTTTAAAACACGTTCACTCATTTAGGAAAAAATTGAAATTAAGGATTCTCAATACCAATGGAAATTTCAAGAATTACAGAAACGTAGTATCTCGAGAAGCTTGAGGGAAATATTCAAGGATCGTGTCTAAGGACTTGGAATGCACTCGGCATTGAAGACGCGATGCAACCTCGCATTTTGCGCTGCACACGTACTTACATTTCCGTAAACATCGCGTCTCAATGTATCATTCCTCGAGGTAATCGTTTATTTTACATGCAACTTTGGAGTCGAGTGGGACTTACTAATTGCGAGATTGCAAAATTGAGCGATCGCCAACAATGTTACAATATTATACGAGCTTAACAATCGTGTACGCATGAATTGACTGCAAAACAGTCGCACATTTCCCCAAATCAAGGCCACTCGAAGATCACATGAATTAACATGAATTACAATTTAATGAGGTGTAATAATTTTCGCAATAAAATTACTTACAAGTTTAAAATTATTAGCATCAGATTATTAAAATATCTTTTCCAAGATACCTATGAACATTAATTTTATTAAATTCCTTGTCAATTTAATTTATGACATTACTATTCTGATTCTGTTAGAATTGCGTACCAAGACTGAAAATTAATCCGGCGAGCAGTTTGCAGAAATGAAGTAATATATAAATTCACGCCGAATTATTTAAGCACTAAAGATCCAACTTAAACTTGATTATTTAAGATTTTTATTTTCTATTTATTGTATACAATGATCCAATATCGGTGTATTGTATTTAGCGTGATTTCCAAAGTGTTCACGCACGTATTGAACGTATTTGCGCGCAAAATACCTATTTCTAAACGCAACGGTATGTGTCGCGTGCGCTTCATCAACGTCTATTATGCAGTGGTAAGTAATATGCAAACGTAGGAAACATTACGTTCACAGGTACTTACCGCTTTTACGTAAGAGACGGCTTCAAAGAACTGCAGTACGTATATACAAATGCATACACTTTATACATGTACATACATAGATCTTAATTGCAAGGTCGTGCAAGACATCCCGTTACATCGCTGATATCAACATAACTCTATGTTACCACGTTAACATAAATTAAATAGTAATAAAACGTTGCGTGCTCACGTTTCGCCGATCGACCTCGACCAGCATACCGTGAACTCCACATCCCCGTTCCACAATTAGTCGATTTTTTTAATCAAAACCATATCGCAAATTGAGAGGCAACTCGAAAAGTTTAATAAGGTTACATGGACGATAATTTAATGAGATTGTTAATAATTTCGTATTAAATTCTAATGCTTTATACGAGTATTAAACCTTAACATTTCCACGTACATACATTTCCACGTACATAAATTATTGAAATTTTTAAGATTATAAAGTAACCTTGATCTAAGATTACCTTATATAAGTACACAGTTAGACATCAAAGAAACGACTGTAATTCATGAGTTAACTTTTCATTAAATTCTAAGTGTGTCAAAATGTAAATCATTTTTGCAATTAGTTTCGAATTAAACAACGTCCATATTAATAAATACTTATTAAATAATATTTGAATTAAATTTAGCATATTTTCTCGAATTAAGTTCTTTAATTGTAATCAAATTAATGATATATTGAATTATAAAAATAACACGGTGACTTACAGAAATGATTAAAAATTATTTAAATTGAGTATAATGTAACATTGTAAATTTAACAATATACGAATAATAATTTAACAAGATATCGTTATTAATTTTACGTAAAACACAAATTATAAATTTTGATGAGTCCTTACATCTAAATAAAAGAAATTGAGATTTTTTTTAAATTTATCAGACAATGATCTTGATCTAAAAACCCACTTAATATATGTGTGTTGTTTCTTTTTTTCCATTTTATTTACGAATCGTAAACAAATTCTAGACGATTAGAAGATACACACACGAGCTCAGTATTTTTTTTTTTTTTTAGGCTCTGCGGTACTCGTCCTCTTTCGCGAAAGTGGCGATAAGGAGCGCCGACAAAATGGCGAGGCGACGACGAAGATACGCGGGAAACTCGCTCGTGTGTGGTATGACCCATTGGCCCAGTTTGCACAGGCGGTAATGCCCATCTCGTCGTCGCGAAAGGCCGCGTTGCGTGCCGAACTCCGCTACGCGAACTCACGCTTGAACGCGGCGCTGCGCTAAAGCGTGATTTACACAGGGCGACTTTTATTCGCTAAAAGCTGTGTCTAGTGACGTCATCGCTACTAAAAACTTCTAAACGTGGGTGTCTTATAGCGTACAGTCGTCAACGCGGCGAATACCGCACTAAGAGAAATGATTTTGTTACAGAAACAAATCAAGGGAAAGCAAATGTGACATTTGTTAAAAAAAAAACGATCGATTTGTTACGATTGCAAATTAATTTGTCAATGTAATAAATAATCAATAGTATCGCTAGCAAATAAAAGGCTCATATATATATATATATATATAATAAAAGTCGTAGACGGTTGCAGGATCTCAAATCATAAGAAATTAATCTAGTCAAGTATTTTCCTTATATTTGATTGTGTTTGGTCGGTTTCCTACGACTTAAAACGATCATCTACGAATTCTATGTAAACGAAAGTTTATCCAAAAGATAGATTAGATTCTATATAGTTTGCTTCAGTTATTAATAATTGGTTGGTATAGCAGACTAGCAACAATCACAACAATAAAATTTGTTGTCACATATTTACCGATCACCGATTAAAGTGGCTTGCTAAATTAACAAAATCCTTTCTCTTAGTGCGCTTTCGACGCTTATCACTAGCTTGTCGTTGGTTTGTCGCTAGTTTCTTGCTGCTCCTCCAGAGCGAATTTTAAGTCGTCAGCGTGAGAAGATGAATTCTTTCGAAACGCCTCGGTCACTCAAACCACCATAAACGTCAGAGAATAATTATGTCATCGAATGACATACTTCGAGTCGCTGTTGTGCTTTGTGACCAACTATTCGCTTGATCACTAGCGATCACTTAACGCTGCGACTTCAAAATTTTAGTCGCGAATAAAAACCAAGCGTATAGAAACTTTCATCAGCAAATTCGCGAATGAATTAAGAAACTTGCTTCAAGCGAATAGCAACAGAGTCGAGAGAATTCTCTGGCGAATTAATGACGTCATTAGATGCAACTTTTAGCGAATAAAAACCCCATCGCGTAAATCACGTATTAACTGTCGTACATAATACGATTTAAATGCGATTACGTTACTTCGCTCGAAAGTAACGAATGTAATACGGCGATATCGATGAAAGCAGCTGCAGTCGTGACACTAAGCTATACTATTTGTATTCAAAAACGAAAACTATACTTCTAATCCATTTACAATTAGAATAGAATTATATATACGTACCTAGTTGGAAATTCTATGTTAAATTAATAATAATATATTTCATGTCTTAAACGCTCCATCTGAATTTTTGTGTTAATTTATGTGAAATGAATAGATACGGTAGAAAAAACAAATATTACGTTTAAAAATTGACCCAATTTAGAACAAAATTGTGGAAGCTTATTTCTTTAGTAAAATTGAACATGTATAAGTAATGCGTAGTGCACAGTTATATATCTAGGATAAGTTTATTTAAAATACATACAGATGTATTATTCCAACATCTAACTTTGACCGTAATAGGTGCTTCTCTTGCGTAAATAATGTGCTCATATAAGCAATCTTGTTTCTAATCTTAATATTGATGTATAGAATATATTAAACAGACACGTAGATACAATTATTTTATACAATTATTTTAGAATATGCGTTTTAAATCAACATATATTTTTTCACTTACATAAATTGTCATTTTATCACTAAAAAATGATATGAATTTAACACGAAATATTCAAATAACACAATTATATCAAATTTAATTAACAATCAAGACTGTTGAAAATTCAATACAAGAATTTCAACGAGTTTTTTCATACACGAGAATTTTCACACAAATACAAAATGCTTTTTTTACTGTACAACCATGAAATATTTATTTCCTTCGTAAATGACACGCGAGAAAAGAAAGATAACTATTATTGTATAAATTATTGCTTTTATAATTATAATACTTCTCGTTGAATTAATGTCGCAAATATCACATAAAGCGAATTGACTCTTCGTCTTCAAGATTATGGATTGCTTAAAAATCTCCAAATCTGTAGAATTATAAATTCATAAAAATAATTCTTTTAAGTCAAATGGATGTTTTTCGTCTTTTGAAAATTTTTTAATAATTCCATCGTATAAAGATTCGAACTGTTTATGTTTCCAAATAAACAATTTAAAATTTTTAAAAATAAATTTATCATTCATGCATTGAGAAAAAAATATAGTTATTGTAATTTTAATAAATATTTAGTTCAATACTGCCAAACTTACAATAAGTAAATATTTGTTCAATAAAAAAAAAAGATTGTTAAATCAAATTAACATTTCTTGTATCAAATACATATATCTTTATATTTAATAAATATTTAGTTGGCCGTATTCAACTAAATATTTATTAAAATTGACTATATTTTTTTTCAGTGTGTTTATATTGCAACAAAAAAGTGGTTAAAAAAAGAAAAAAGCATATTGTCCAAACATTCAAATCTTATAAAATTTTCAACGCGTTTTTTCGGATTTCCGAAACAATCGAGTCTATTAGAACTTTCGATAGAAGTTTTTAATTTCGATCGACATTCACAACAATTCGAGATTCAATGTAATCTTGAGAACGCATCTTTCTAGACCGTAAATATATTTTTCTAATTACTCAATCACGCGCAAGAATGGGGAATTATAGATCGATTTCAATCTCTACGCTTCTCAGCTCTTTTCAGCCGCAAACGGAAAGAAATCTCGGCGAATATTAAATTCTCGGAGAAATTCTTGGATCATTAGACTCTTGCATCTCGGAACAAAGAATGATTCTGCACGTGGTCGCATACTCTCAGTGCAGTGGCTCGCGGCTCTTTCTCTCTCTCTCTCTCTCTCTCTCTCGCGCTCGCTCTCTCGTTTTCAAGAGCCTAGCGGGGTGCTCCACTTCGGTATATTTTTAAATACGCCATGAGCTCCTCTCACCGCGCTCTCACGGGTCCGACCCTCCGCGACTTCTTCCTCTTCGGCAACCCGCCTCACCTCACCGCCTTGACTTCTTTCGGTCTACTTTCCGTGCCGACGCGCACAACCGTGCCGCGCCCCTGGTGGGGACCCTCCGGTAAATATTTACAGTTAACGTCGTTACATAATAAACGTATACGCCACCGTGTTCACGGACCAGCGAATCCGGGGCCCGCCGGTAAAGGCGTTACGCGCGACGCCGACGCGATAACGGCCCGTTACCTGCCCGACCTTCGAAACCCAATTGCAGAAACCCGAAATTATTTCGAAGATCCTGACCATTCCTTTCCTAAACTTCTAAACGGCAATCCTAACTAGCCGCGTTTCAGTGAACGTCACAACTATGACGTGGTCCGATTTAAAGGTTGATCACTAAGATATATCTTATAGGTATATATCTTAGTGATCAACCACTCCAAATGAAGAATAACATCAAATTTTAACTCTTCATCTCACTTTACAATGATACCCAAATTTAAAACATGATTAAATAGTCCCTCTTTTAAATGTAAAAATAAATAATAAATGTAAAATAATAAATAAAAATAATAAATGTGAACGTAATTTTTGTTGTGAGCTTATGTGATAATCCACTAAATGTTACTAGTTATTTACAAATATAATAAATGATATTGTTTAAGTGTTTCATTAACAATTAAAAAATGTTTATCTATTAAAATTTAGTTGCAATTAATATTGAATTTTTTTCAATGTCGTTCTTTGTTTTCTTAAGGAAACGTCATCTTACTGTATATTCTCGTCTGTCCATCGAATTACCTTGCACACTGTTAAATTGGTATCAAATTATATATCTAATTTGAATCATGTAATTTGAGTTATGTTGTTAATGTTTCCTAAGAATTGTTATTGCTGAGGTTCATTAATTTAGCTAAAACAATAAAGTTAACAATTTAACTTAGATTAAGAAAAAAATAGAAATATAGCTCAAGCGAATATTACATATAATTTTCTTTGGTTTAACTTTAATTTTCATTGGTTCCAAAAAAAAAACAAATATACATTTTTATGAATACATCTCATTAACTGTAAAAAAATAAAATAGATAAAATAATTTATTTGCTTGAAATAAAATTCTATTTCGCTGTATTTAAATAAGGATTTATTAACAATAAACTTTAAATTCCATAAATAAATTTTTAAATATTTTTTTCTCAGTATAAGAAACACATTTATTTTGCAAACTAAACAATACAATCTCAAAAATAGGTGAGGTTGAGGTATAACTGTTTCTTTAACATGACATGTTTTGTGTTAAAATATTACATTTTGAATACACATTGCAAGTTGAAATGTAAATTACTCGACAATTAAATTGACTTGGATTAAATTTGATCACTTAATATAATATTTAATAACGTAGAATTAAAAACCTCATAGTAAGTGTCAAATATCAAGATATTTAAACGTCAAGTCCTTCTTTCTCGACCGTATCGTCCGTTGCGATGGACAACAGTTGTATTAATGTCTTTCTATTTATATACATACGTATCGTATACCATACATTTCGAAGAAAAGAGAAAATAACAAACCTAAATCCCACAGCATTCACATTGTTAAATTCACAATGTTAATTATATTCAATTTGAATTATTTTTAATCATTTTTATAGATCGCTTTTGCTTCTACTCAATGTTTCGTTATTAATTTAATTAAAGCAATGAAGTTAAATCAATTTAACTCAAGAAATATAATAAATTTATTTAGAAATGTGTTAAATTCCTCAAAATATTAAGTTAATTATTTTATTTTCCTTTGTTTATTTCATTTTTGTATTATTTTACTAACAATAAGTGCACAATATATATATTAAAATGATATCATTATTTACCTCAAAATTCAACAAGTTTAATCACAAAAATAGATTGCTTCAAAGTAAACAATATTCACATCAATGTATGTTGTTAGCAAATAATAAACTAAAATTAAAATATTTTATATTTTGATACACATGGAAGTTAAAAATAACAAAACACCTTCCTGCAAATAAAGATTTAAAAAAATTACACACTGAAAGAAAAGCTGCTGCAACAAATAAAAAATCCTATGCCATATTCAGTCAATCTTTTCTTTCAGTGCAAGGATTACAAAATAAATCGAACGATAAATTTCTCCGATTTTCATTGCAACCGAATAATAAATTATACGTTCTTCGATGCAGATAAGTTTAAAAATCGCTGCGAAAGTGACTGAATGTCCAATTACGATACTAATTTTATACCGTTCCACTCCGATCCGTTGTCCAGCGAGCATATAATGATGTCGACAGCGATGAAAACGATTCATTCGACGAGGATCCTTGACAGTTCGCCAAGGTCTCGCCGTTGAATAAAAACGAAGCGGAGGAACGAGCGAGATTTTACTTACCTGGCACGATAAATTTACGTGCGCAAGGTCGTAAGCCGTACTCGTAACGCGCGTTACGCCGCCGTTTGTCTTCGATCGATCCGCAATGTCGATCGTTTGCAGGAGCACGAAGATCGTTTGTGTAACGATTTCATCGACATTAGTAACGCAATCCTTGAGCGTGTTATGTAAACGATCAGGAAGCGTTTTGAGATTTAGTCATCATCACGATCGGTCGAGGAAGAATCTCACGCGGCTTCCTGGATTGTCAGGTATATGATGGAGAAGAACTCTGTCAAAGCATGACGTTCCGCGAAATCATGACGTTAAGAGCCGCATATCGCGCTGCAATCATTTCCAACTGGCATTTCGGACGCTCCATCCCGGAAAAGATCGACAAAAATAGTTAAAGGAGTAACCGGTGCCTATTTATATTGTTGTACTGAGAAAAAAGTGTTTCGTAATTGTAATTGCATGGTATAATAATAATGACTAGGATGGCTCGATTTTTACAGTTATTATTGCTATGTCGGAAAAAAAATAATTGCAATTAATTCGAATATAATTTAATTATTATTTATAATCATTTTTTGGGATAACTATATGTTTATAATTGTTTTAAACATATAAATATAATCAATTGTGTTATTAATAATTGTCACACTGCTTGAAAATTTAGCCTCTTCTTAACAGATTTTTTATTATCAATGATGATAATAAAAATTTAAGAAAATAGTTACACTGAAAACAATTTCTGGTTGAAAAGGGAATAAATTAGAATTTTCTGGTTAAATTTATTAGAATTCTAATTGAGATAATCGGAATTCTGGTTGACACAATATTTCTGATAAAATCTAGAATTATCTTATTTTTACTAGAATAATTATTTATCAATCAGAATTTTAATTATCTCAATTAGAATTCTAGTAGAACTTAACCAGAAAATTCTGATTCGTCCATTTTCCATCAGAATTACTATTTAATTCAACCAGACCATTTTTCTCAGTATATATATTCACTATATATAATTGCGATTACATTACGTCTGCCTAGCTGCCTCCTCTCCCACTTAATCAAATCTTAATAATGAATAAATAATGCGCTTTTTATGCGCTCTCAGAATCCGCAAAAAAATTTTTGCGTTCATTTTGTTTAGCTAAAAAAAATTTGTTTGTGGGGGCCGAGTAGGTAGCGTATAAATAGCGTATTATTTATATATAATTTATTCATTAAGATTTAATTAAGTGAGAAGGCCAACTAGGCAGACGTGATTACATTTACTGAATAAAAAAATGTTTATTTTATTTTCATTTATATCTTGATGTTTCACTATATTAACATTTGAAATTATCTTAATGTGCGATACAATTTTTTCTTGTTGAGAGAACTACACTAACATTGTAGCAGTAATAATCATAAAACTGGAGCTCTTAACTAAAATAATTATTTTACCATAAAATTATAGTCACAAATGCTTTTCGCTCAATATATAACGTAATAAATAATCACTAGCAATAATTACATTTATATTTCTGTACCATATACTAAAAAAAATAATTTATGGATGTTCCCAAAAACTACTATAAATTTCATCGTTGTTAATTATATTACATTATTAATTAAATTATTTTAAAAAATTGTTTAAAAAATATTTAAAATATAAAATGACTAATAATATTATAGCGGTAATAACTACAAAAATAATGTTCCTAGCTACAATTATTTTAGTAGTCATACGAATACCAATACTTCATACTTGTCTCTCAGTGCGGACACGGTAAAAAATAAGTTTAAGTTTATTCAATGATAAACATGATTAATAGTTAGTACGAACACTCGCGAACTATTATGGAACAAATACGAGCCGACACGGTTAAGAACTTGCACCTTATAAGGTCGGTCGACAAAGCGCGTCCTTGTCCAATTGACGTCTCTGTATTCTGTAATCCGTCTGCATTTGAGATTTTAAACCGTCATCGTCATTGAACGTGACTTCCGCCAGGCGATCACGTTCGATTGGTGTCCTCGCACGTGCGAGTCTACGATAATGCCGGTCGCAGAACCTCGACTGTGTATATATATATATATATTGTTCTAAAAACTGCCCTTCGATTCGCGGATGGAAACAATGATTACGGCCAAGTTCTCGAGCATTTCTTTAAAGCGAGCGACGAGAAAATTACGTTCTGTAGAAGGCAATGTCAACGTGTTTGAGAACGAGGGGTAAAAGAGAAAAGAGAGAAGAATAATAACGTCTATTAATATTCTACAGTAAGCCCTTTAAGAATAGAGAAAAGAGAAAGCGAGGAATAAAAGCAAAGGAACTAAAATATAAATATGAATACGAAATAATAGAAATAATAAAGTACAAAAAAAATAAATATAAAATCATATTATATTTATATAAAAGAAGAGAAAACAAACAGAAGAGAGAAAAATCGATACATATTAAGTTTTGGGATATGTCCTCGCACAGAAGTGATACATTGATAATGGCGTCCAGGTCTAAGCTAATCTAAGCTGTGCATAAAGATGGTACTTTTTAAAAGAATTTCTACAAAATTGCCAATTTTTGCTAGTTTGCTATTAAAAAAAGCACATAAAATTCTATTACTATTAATAAGTATTTGTATAATTTTGCATTGTATTAACATATATTTCAGTAAAACTAAACAAATTAAAAATTTAAATAAAATAGTTTTATTGACACGCGGTCTACATATTTTGACATTTATAATTATAATTAACCTTGCGATTATATACATAAAACAAGCAAAAATACAACTGCAGAATGTGATTAATTTATGTTAAGTTGCATTTAACCGCGGCAACGATTTAATTACACTGATGTTATCTGTCGTCATTTTGACATCAAACTGACATCTTTATTATTCTTTTGACGTTAAAATGTCGACAAATAGCAATTTGTTATCAAGAATAGGGGCGGAATCCTAATCCGGTTTTATAAATTGACTGTAGAAGAGGAAAATTAAATAAACGCAAAAAATATATGTAATGTACATAAAAAAAGAAAAAAAAGAGAGAGAGAGAGAGAGAGAGAACAAAGAAACGAAACTCGAATAAAACGTAACGATATGAGATAATATATCGTTAATGGCGTAGGACTTGCGTGACTTTCCAGATAGCCGATGAGTCTTCCGCTCGATCTTTCCTCGAATCCGTGAATCAGCCAAGGATTAACGAGAACCGCAACGCATAACAAAAACATGCAAGTGAAAAGGCAAAACGCGTAACGGTATTCCGAACAAGGCTGCCACCGACGGAAATTAACGTCTCGCCACAAAGGCAGGTATCTGAAAAAAATTCCGTTTATATATCACGAACAAACGTTTTGAAAAAGAGCCCACCTAACAATTTTATTCAAACCATGATACCAGATCGACATAACGACTGTCACTCGTAACGGTAATCAACATCCATCAATCTTGATAAATTTTATCTGATCGTGATGAATCTCGTAGAATTGTTAGCGAAATATAAAAAAGGGAGTCTTTTCCTTGACATTTCCTAAAGCCTGCAAGAAACTAAAGTCTGAAAAAAATATTGAAGAAAAAAAAAGAAAAAATATTGAAATGATTTGATTAATTAGAAATAAAGAATACAATAAAAATAATGGGAAAATGACAAAGTAAGTAAAGTAAAATTTTTATCGTATATTCTCTACAGTACTTTTAATACAAAAAACTTGAACTCTTGAAGGGAAAGAAATTTTATTTTATTTCTGCAGCTTCTTTTTATCAGATATAATAATAATTCAGATTTTTAATTTATTTGTTTCATCAAATCTTTGGTTTGCGTATTAATTATTCTCTTATTGATATTTAATTTTCTCACTAAAACACTATATGCTAATTATTGTCTTAATTTTTTTATTTCGGTGCTACATAATTTTGGAACATCCCTCCCAATAAATCTGCATTTAAAAATATATAATTACTGACACTTGTAAACATTTTATATAATTTTTTATAACCTTGCCGTGAGTGATTTGTGCGAAAAGTTACATTAACATATATCTTTAATTCTGCAAAAGTTAAGATATCATAGTTTTTTCCTCTTTAACTATACTTTATTAACTGCTTTCTAGAAACTGCAAAATTGAATAAAAAACATTTTAAAAATTCTAATATTTCTTTAATAATTTAAATAATTTAAAAAAAAGTTTAAATTTAAAATTTTGGTACAATAATTTTTTATTTTATTTTAGATTAATAAATTCTCTGATAATTTTTAGTTTTATTCTTTAATAACAGCAAACGAAATTTCTTTTGTGCTATTAAAAAGTAAAATAACTTTCCATATAATTCCCTGTATTTTCCTGATTTTCTTTGGTCTCTAAACAAGATAAATTGAAATCCTTTTCGAGTAACAAATAAATAAAAAAAAACATTATCAAGATTAATCACGTTGATGGTGACATTGACATTGGCATTGACGAAATCAGCGGCCGGGAACACGTGACACAACGAGGACATGTAACTGGTAGAGTTCAGCCGAAAGCATCCTTGGATCAGCGCACATTACGTCGGTCCTCTTTACGTCCATCTCTCTCCACTCCTGACCCCCTTTTCCTATCTTTCTCCATCGTCATGTAAGTGTTACATGTGCACTTTCTTTGTGCAGGAGGATGGTAGGAGGAACCGAACGCGACGCTGAGCGTGTGGCGATGTGAAAGTTGCCGGTTGCGGCTTCCGACGAATTATTGCGCGCAGAAAACTTCCTCCTCGCATTGAACTTGCCCGCGTCTCTCGCCCCGCCACGGGAATCTCTGACCCGGAATGCGGGACCAGCCAAAACACGATTTCACAATCCGCTCATCTGACAGTGGCAAAAGGGAAGGGGGAAAGGAGAAAGAGGGAGAGAAAGAGAGAGAGAGAGAGAGAGAGAGAGCCACGCGCCTGGAACGACATAATCGTGTAAACTATTACGAATAAGAGGTCAAGACTATCTCAGAGAAACGATCTCGTGAACGAAATTGCCGGATTCGCTGATTCGTTGAAAGGAGAGGGTGAGAGAGAAAAGGGGAAGAGGGGGGGAGAGATTCAAATCGCTTGGTAAATGGAACATCGTACAATAACTTTCCAACGATGAAAATTGATACCGTGGACATAAAAGATACAATAATATAATTTCTTATTATACAGGATGTTCCATAAGTTTTAGCCAATCGCTTTTGTGTAGATAGAATGGACTAAACTGAGTCAAAAAGTTCTCTATCATTTTGCAATTTTCGCGATATTTAACAAGATATTAATTACTAAAAATTGTCAAATATTAATCTTGAATAATTTTTTTACTCAAACACTATCAACTTTACAGAAAAACTGC
>NW_012130125.1:1044458-1072507 GCF_000143395.1 Atta cephalotes | reverse complement strand
ATTTCTTGCAGTTTTTCTGTAAAGTTGATTATATTTGAGTAAAAAATTCAAGACCAATATTTGACAATTTTTAGTAATGAATCTTATTAACTATAATCATGAAAGTTGCAAAATGGTAGAGGGCTTTTTGACTCAGTTTAATCCGCGCTGTATCTAGAGACTCTGTATACACTAAAAAAAAAAAAAAAATAAGTTTGTTTAGATAATACCAATAAGACCATTTACTTACAGTAAAGAAATATTTGTTCAATTAAAAAAAATTAATACTTAATATAAATATCATTTTTTTAAATCAAATAAATATTTCTGTAAGCAACTATCTAAAAGGTACTATCTAAACAAATATTTATTCAAATTTCATAAATTTTTTTAGTATGCATATGTTATATTATATTTACATATATGTTACATTATATAAATAGAAAATATTAAACAAAGTTCTCTTTTAAGACCATAATATGAATCCACAACAAATAGAAAATAAAAGGAATAAAATCTCATCAAAATTTATTAAAAAGGAAATAAAAACAGTCAAGTTGGATCTTTAATGCTTAAATAATTAGTATAAATTTATATATACTTACTATACATATAAATCCTGCAAACTGCGCGTTGAATTTTTAGTCAAAACACAATTATAACAGAACTTTTAATTAAATCGATAGTTTACATAAAATTTTTGTCGAATCTATTATTGCAAATTAACTTATTTATTCGCCCGATCTTATTGCAAATCGCATCGTATCATATTACGGAAACCGCCACGACTTTCCTGAGGCGACAAGAAGACGCATACAAAATGCATCCATGAATCTTCAAGAATGTGATCGCCAGCTGCCAATCTCATAGCGACATGCGGATAATCGTTCTCGGTGAGAACCGCTAGTCGTTTCAGTTACGAAACGCGGAGCATTATGAAACGAAAGGACGTAATATCGCGGCAATGTAGGCGAGTTAATGCCGGGCTCGCTGCCGGTACCGTTAGATTTTCTCCAGACCGATCGCTGTCACACTTCTAACTAGAATGACATCAAAACGACGCCCGTATTCCGATCGTCCCAAATTCAAAATAATTCACGAGGCAAAGTAGCGCAAAGAACGTTATCGGAGACGTAAGACGCAACGAGTTAAGATTAGAATACAATTACCATAATAATCGAATGACTGATTTATTGTAAAATTATTTAAATTCATAATAAGACCATTTTCTAAGATTTTCCATTTTATAATATATAAATAATTAAATCGAAATATCGATTATTTTCCCTTTTTTCGAAAATAAATCGTTGAAAAATTTGTGATAAAAATATATTTCACGTATCCTAAATAATATTAATTTCTGTGTTAACATAAGATGAATATATTAGAAAGTAACACAACTATAAAAAATTATTATGTAAAAAATGTAACACTGACACAATTCATGAGCAAATTGTGAAAGTATATTTCTTTAGTAAAATTAACATTTATAATATATTACATTAACGTTTCGTTGAATTTATATATTAAATTAACATTTCATTCTAAATTTTATATTTTTAAATATTAAATTTTATTCATTTATCTTAAAATTTACTCTTATGTTAATTTTTTAGTTATATAAATTGTGTTATTTTAACAGTAAAAAATATTCAATTTAACGTAAAATACACCATTACATTATATTAAACATTTAAATATGTTAAAAATTCAAAGATCTTAACAAATTCGATTTTAAGACAAATACAAAATATTTTATATTTTTACTGCGTATAATTAAATATATAAATAGCAGAAATTAATTTTTGACAGCTCTAATGTTAGCGAATCAAGAAAATATATTAAATTTTCGGCTATAAATTTAGATTTTTTTTATTAAAGTCTTTTATTAAAGATTTATTAAAGATTTTTTATTATTAAAGTCGAATTAAAATGCGAAGATTTTTACGTATTAAGATGTAATAAAATTTTTATCTTAATACGTAAATTTTTATTACATCTTAATATGTGTTTCCTACAAAAATTAATTCTGGATATATACAACAGAACTCTTTTCCGTTACAACGCTCGATCGAGAGCGTTTTCCACACGGCATACGATTAAGTTAATACAATAGACAACAAAAAGCGGCGGAGCTACTCTTTCTCTCCGCGCCGACACTTCCGCACCAGAATGCAATGTATAATCTGCATAATATATTAATTATGTAAGCGCGGCCGCGAGAAAAACGAGCGTCAAAAAGCAACGAGAAAGATGACGCGCGTAATGTTCAATAAAAGTCTAACTGATGAGAAAAGAGCGGAGAAAAAGGAGGAGTAAAAAAAAAAGGAGAGGAACGCTGCATTTCCTGCTCGCGACCGGCCGGTGCGCGGCGATATCGCGCCGGCTCGAGGATTTTAACCCCGTCACGGTCAAACTTCCGCGAAGAAATTCGCGGTTGCGTGGTGGTTAGAAAGGTAATAAGTAAGCGACGGCAAGGAAAGTTCCTCCGGGAAAATTACGGAGTGAGGTAAGACGCGAGATGCATTATACTTAACGCGCTGCGATGCCATTACTCTTCTGCAAGTACGTGAAAGTTGCTCGTTCCTCTTCCCTCCTCCTGTCCCCATCTCGCCCCTAACGTGTTTTACACGAGCATGAGAGGCGCGATCTTGCCACGCGGAGAGTATCGCGCGATGCATCGCGATTGCGAGTGTCGGATGCAAAACGCGAACGCACGCCTCTCTCGCTCCACTATCTGTGTCACGACGACGACGACGACGACGACGACGACGTCTCGATGTGAAAATTGATGCAACATTATTTCTCAATTACACGCGGCCGGAGTAAATTGTTCAACTCCGACCGCACGTATTAATCTGGCTGTGTTGGCGCTGCTAATTTGATTTGTAACATGTGTAGACGTTGAGATAAACATTATGCGGTAACGTGTAGAGGCTTCTTGAGAGGCATTCATGCGATTGCCACGTAATTTGAATTTTAAATATAACATAAATAGGCTCTTTTTATATTATAATTAAGTTAAAAATTCAGAAATGTAGTATATTCATATTCATATATACATATTTTGTTATTTATTTAGAGGAGATTTTTGAGATTCCTGTCGCTCGAAATTCAATAGATTATTTATTCTTTCCTCAGAGATGTTCATGTTTTTTATATAAAATATAAAGTAGACGTTTTTTACGTCATAATTAATCTAAAAATTTCGAATTTTGGTAAATTTATTACTTAATTAGAAAAATAAATTTTTCCATTCCAAACACTGAAGAATCAATAGAGAGTCCGAAAAGTAGGAAATTTCGAGAGATGAACTCTGAGAAAGTTAGGTTTAAGAGGAAGTCGTAGGGTAAGAAAGTGGGTCTGAGTGTTCATTAGTCTCGTCGGATTTTCGGCGCTCAACTAAAAATACATGAGTAAACAAACGTAACAGTAACTTAACCGATGTGACTCGCCTAATTCTTAGATACCTTTCAAAAATAGATGGTCACCGTTATATTTTGCGGTACTCGGTACTAATGAATTTGTCAAGTCGTTACCGCGTTTCTATTACCTCACATTCTACATTAACGGGGCTTTCCAAATTAATCAACAAACCAACATAAATTGTTGCTGTATCACTGTGAAATCTTTTGTCCCCGATACGCGAATCAAGAATGATCGATGATCAAGTGCGATAAGAAGCCCGATAACTGATGTGATTAAATCGAAAAATGATATAATCAATTTCCAGAGGAAGATTAATGTTTCAGATTAATTGAAAGGTCGAAAGTTATCGGCGCGCATGTCTAAAATAATAAATAAATTTATTTAATAAATATATAATGTAATCCTTGAAACATTCAACTTAGAGTTTGTACGACATCGCCGACAATCATTTCACCAATGTTTTGAGATTCCTGTCGTTCGAAATTCAATAGAAATTCAATTGTTCATTCTTTCCTCAGAGATGTTCATGTTTTTACATAAAATATAAGTAGGCCTTTTTTACGTCATAATTAATCTAAAAATTTCAAATTTTATTCAATGTTTTAGTCAACACTATTTGACTGACATTTCGCCGACAATATATTAATTGACCGACAAATGATGAACAAATTATTACACCGACATGATTGAAATCGACAATGTTTACATCAACACTCGTTTCACCAAGCTTTGTTTTGATACTGAATAACGTCAATAATGATGCTTATGTTATGAAAATATTATACTCTAATATCCAGTGTATATTAAATTTGATGAGCATTAGCCGCTTTATTCTCTTTGTGTAATAAGCACAATGGCCGATATTTATAGTCGATTCATATATTTAAAAGTGTCTTAAGATGTCATAAGCCAATCACAAAGTGAAAGCAATAGTACTAGAATCTTGAGACATTACTTAAGATAATCTTAAAATGAGAACGAACTATGAATACCGATCAGCTTCGTCGAATGCTGTGGGACAAATGGCAGAAACTGTTTCATCTAATTGTGAACTATACGAAAATATTATACAGTTTGTATTGTTACCTTTGTAGTTCCACTTAATATTTTTTTTGCGAGAAAATTACCGGTTTAATTACCGGTTGTGAAATTATCAGCGAAAATGACACACAAACACAGCTTTACGTACATATGTAGGTAAATACAAAGTCAATGATACGAGTATCGATGAAAACACTATCGATAATTTCACCATGTCAGTCAATTAATATTGTCGGTGAAATCAATGTCGATTAAATGGTGTCGATTGAAACATTGCCGGTGATTTGTGATGAATAATTGTTGATGATTTTATGTAAATCTCTCTAACTTATGACCGTAATTGGCTGCATCATATTATAGTTCAATTTATTCATATAAATACGGTCTTGTTTCTGAAATCTCAATCTTTTTACAATCAAACTTCTATGTACCAGACTTTAGGAAAAAATTGCGGGAAAAATATAATTAATTCTGTATGTATAATGAAATTGAATGAATGTTTAAAAAGTATAAATTATGACGACACCTGGCATACAAATAATTCGCAATATTCAATGCGAAATTTGCGATTCTTTATGAAAATGATGCCTATCCTTTTTCTATTTCATTCAAATGCTATTTAATTTTACAAAATATGGAAGACTTATAACAATGCTGTTCCAATGATCGATTCCAATAGACAAATAATTGAGACTCTTCCAAGTACTTTGACTTTTAATTCTGCACGCACTTGTGCATAAAAAAATAAACAATGTCACAAATTTAGAATGTCAAATTATACCGACTTGAATTATTTTTAATCTTTTTATAAGTCACTTGTTCTTATTCAATAGATTGTTCTTATTTGTTCGCGTTGCTTGAAATCCCTAAAAAATTTTGCAATTTAAAATGAGATAAAACAGAAAAAATAAAGATACTGAGTACAAAAAATACAAGCAAACTTAATATCATTAATTTAACTAAAACAATTTAGCTCTCAAGAAATGTGAAATTAAATTTAACTCAAATGTGATTTATTATTTGTCAAGTACGCAAGTTGAGTATGAACGTTATATTTTGAAACTAAGCAGTTTAACCACAAAAATAGATTAATTAACATTTTGACATACATAGAAATTAAAAGTAACAAAATATTATTTAACTCAAGGGATTGTCTCCTATCTATAATAGTCTGAGAAAAATGTCTCTTCAGAATGAGAACGCTTGCGTGGCAACGCAGATCTATCCATCTAGCCGTCCAAAATTGACAGCAGGCTAATTTCTTTTCGTGCATTTCGCACCGCAAGGTGCCGCGGCTTGCGGTGTCCTTGATCTGTCCCGTACATACGGAACAGAACGGTACGGAACCCGTTTTCGGCCATGTCCCGTTACGTCCGCGTGACGAGGAACCGCCGTACCGCGAGGAGGAAGAGCAGCGAAACGAAACATCGCGTACAAACGATGAGGAGGAGGAGGAAGAGAAGGAGGAAGAGGAGGAGGAAGGTGGCCGACAACGACAACGATGTGAGGAGGGAACGGAGCCAGTTTTCGAACGGTCCGGAGAAAGTGGTAGCTATACATTTACTGACCTACATTACCCTCAAGTTGTCCCTTCCTCTGCCCCTCGTCCCCCTTCCGACAGGCTTGACACCCACCCGGGCGTACCGCCAGCCCACAAATTGTCCCGTTACACACGAGCCCGTTGTACACGTCATCACCGTGACCCACAAAATGACATCGGGTGTGCCTCCTTCTCGCTCTCCTGCTCCTTCTCTCACGCCGCCCCCTCCTCTCTGTACTGCTGCTGCCTTTTATTCTAAAATTATGTCACGTCGCCTCGAGACCGAGAGATTCCCGCGACGCGGATTAGACGGCGAACAAAGGCGAGCTCGATGAAGATGTTTACGCCTGTCCGTCACGCGGGGCCTACTTCGGTTCTCGAGGGCCGGTCTAATGCGAGATTGTTCCACTGCAGCGACGGCAGCACACTGTTAAATATCAAAAGAACATAATGATAAAACCTAATCCTTAGTTATTATTTTTAACTTCCATATATGTCAAAACGTAAATTAATCCATTTCTGTGATTAGTTTCAAAAATAACGATTAACGTATAAACTTAGTAAATAATAAACTAATGCCTAAATTCTAAGCAGAAAAAAAGTAAAAGTCGAAATTTAACAATAATTACGTTAGGTAAAATGTTATGAACTATTATTAATATTCAAATTATAAATATAATTATTTCAGTACGTCGAATATATTCTAAGAGTATTTCTTACGTATTCGACGTACTGAAATACCTGTTAGACTAATTGTCAATAGACATTATAATACTTGTAATATATTCCTGTAAGACTTGTAAGAATTTTTAAGTGCTTATACACATTTATATAATATTTTTGCAGACAGCTTCTTAGTCATAAAATTTACAAGAAATCGTAGATATTTACAAATAATTGTCTTACGATATACTCTGTTAGAAATATAATGAGCTTCCTTTACATGTAGGTTATACATATAGGTTTAACAAAATTAAAAGTAGTGAATGAAAATTATTACAAGTTACAGTAGTTACCTAAATGTAATGAACATGTACATTAATTTATGAAAAATATATTAAATTTCATATACATGTACACAAATATATTTTTCAGTTATAAGTACATTAAATTTAATGTAATTCCATGACAACTATGGAATTAAGTTCAAATTGTGTAACTTAAAAGTATATTAAATTTCATGAAATTTTTAACAGTGTACGCATAAAATTAGAATACTAGTCATAAGTTCTTTTACAAATTTTACGAGAACACGTTACCAGTCTTACGATTCTGCTTAGAATTGACCATAAATTTGAGTCAAATTTAATACATTTTATTGAGTAATTTAATTCCAGTACTTTAATTAATCCATTTCCATGAATTACTTAATTTCAAAGTAAACAACGTATTAACTTAAATTAGTTAATCCATATTGATGTATGCACACTGTAGCAAATAATAAACTAATGTCTATTTTGAATGAAATTTAATATATTTTTGTTTTGAATGATTTGATTTAACTCCATTTAATTACATATATAGTTTTTTGATTGTTTACAGATAAATTAACAATATAAATAGAAGTAATGGTGATCTATAGAAATAATTCAAAATAACTCAAAAATTGGGTTATATTATGAATTTAAATTTGGGGTATATTATGAATTTAAATAACATTTTGTCATTTTTAACTTTCATATATCAAAATATAAATATTCAATCCATGATTGAACTGCTTAATTTCAAAATTAATAACGTGAATAGCAAAATAAATAACAAAGTATTAACTTAATTCATATTAATGTGCAATAAATAATAAAAACTTATATTTTTATGAATTTAACAGCGCAAAAGTAGCGACAGTCATCACGTTTCAAAAAAACGATATTGATTGATTTCGCAGAGCTAACGAGAAATCGATCGAAATTTATTGCCGCACGAAAATATCCGGGTGTTGCGGCGAAATCAGTTCGGCATAAACGCATCTGTCTTCTCTCGTCGCGAGACAAATTAATCGGCAGAATTTCGCAGTTCCTGTATGTCGTGCACTTCCGCAGTGTGAGTATAATCGACTTTCCAGAGTCCGAGTTGAGTTCGAGTAAGTGTTTATTCAATCGGCGATTCATCGCTAAGAAGCGGCGACAACGAGAGCGTACATTCTCTCGACTGACTCACTCAGTTAAAATCTGATCTGCAATGTACTTTGCCTCCTGTTTCTTGCTTTCCACCTTTTGCTTTTATCCTTCTTTGCAATCGTTTTATCTTGTCTCTTAACACGCGTCTCTTCTGAAGTTTATCAATTATTACACTCGGACAACAAAGAACGAAAAGTAAAAAAATAACAGACAACAAAAAAGCAAGAGATAAAAAGCGAGAAACAAAGAGCAAACTGTCAATCAAGCGTAAAGATTTGAGCTTTTCGACGATGTGCAACTCCGAGAACATACGTTTCGATAATTGTCAGAGACGATTATCTGCCCCTCTCCCTGTCATGTTAACGGCACCAAAAGCCTTGGCATTATTTCCTCTCGCGTCGTGCTAACAGCGTTACTCAATCGCGTTACGAAACTTGACACATTGTCTCGGCCAATCGGCAGATTCTATACGCGAGCGAGGGAAACGAATGTTAATTGCACGTGAATATTATAATCGAGAATATTATATTCACTGTCCAAACAGAAATGAAAAAAACTTTCAAAACAGGCAGAACATCGATATGAATATTAAGTGTATTATCCTTCCTTACTTCAAAGGTGACACAATTGAAAAAATATGATCCTCGAGTTATTGTCATGAATGAGTTAGGTAAAGATTATTCTATCGAACCATTGAAAGTAAACTTATTTAAGTTTATAAGCGCTAATAATACTTGTGTCGTTCTTAGGAGAATACTTTCAAGATTGACACATTTCGAGTTGTGTAAAAGAAATCTTCTACAAGGAACAAGAATTAAAATTAAGACAATTTGGTATTTGAAGAAGAAATTGTTCTGTTTTGTATTTAGTCATTTTATCTGATCGAACTAAATATGAACTGTAGGTGACATTTCGAGTTATGTCATTTTTTATAAGTTTTTTTCTCTAATTTTATACTAAAATCAAAAATCGACGATTTTTTTTAGTTAGTCCCTTTCGAATTGTTAATCAATAATTTATCATAATGAAAAATAGTTTCTTCTTTTCTGGGAAATCTCATTCTTATGTTACTTTTGAAGCACAAAGGAACGATATTATGCACCTGCAACTTCTAAAAAAAATGCGATTATTTATAATCTTTAAGAATCTGATGTAATGACAAAATTTTTGTAACATAAATCCAATCAATAAAGATATTTTTAATGCGAAAGTAAATGTTTTGCCCGATTGCGTTTCTACATTAAATTAAAAAATCTATTTTTCTAAATTAAGAGATCTATTTTTACCGGGTGTATATATATGGGATTAACAAGAAGCGAGGCTGCTCGTTATTTAGCCGTAAAGAGACTACGTAATAAATATAAGCGTAAATATGCACATCCTCTTTTTCACCTTTCTCCTCGCAAACGGTTAGAATTGGACGGATCGAGGCGACACAAACACCGATCTCTGTATCCCGTTGCATCCGATATACGTAACTCATAAAGCGTAATGAAATCACGAGCGACAAACCAAAAAAATGCGGCTAACATGCCGCCCGAAGGGTTTTCGAAAGTAAGTCTCGATTACAGTTACTTACAGTAATTGCGCTTTACCAACGTAATATAATCAGCAATAAAATCGATAAGAATTATAACTGGTAAAACGCAATTTTTTTCCTCTTTACTATTAAATAAAGAATTCAATTAAAATCAATTCCCTCATTTTTAATTTCCATTTTTGTATATTTTTTATTTTAAATAAAAACTTGTGGTTAAAAAAATGACATCTAATTAACCTATTTTGTTTTTTAATTTTCTTATTTTATCTTATTACATTAATTTTGCTTATTGTATATTATTTTCTAATGTCCGTAATTATTATTGTTATTTATTTTTTGTTTCTTTTCTTTATACATTATTTTCTCACGTTCTATTGTAATTATTGCCGCTTTCTTTGCATCATAGAAAACCTAAAAGGTCTTTCGTCTTGGAACGATAATAAATTTATCTATCTACTCTATGGTTGAATTGTTCAACGCAAATTAGGAATAATTTGACATTATGAATTTAACACGTAATTAAATATCAAAAGAAGGTAATCCAATCTTTTGAATTAAATAATATCTTATTACTTTAAATATGTTTCAAAATGTAGATCATTCCATTTCTGTAATTGAATTGCTCAGTTCAAAATAAGTAATATCCCTATGAATTTATGCATCTAATAAATAATAAATTAAATTTGAGTCAAATTTAATATATTTTTTGAGTTAAATAATTTATTTCAAAAATCTTGTTTTAGTAAAATTAATGACATATTGAGTAGGAACAGTGTGGTGACCTACAGGAACAATAAAAAATGACTCAAAGTGCAAGTCAACATTACAAATTTAACAATGTTGAATAAGAAGACATTTGTTCCTCTCATTATAACTTTCCATTACACCTCGCGCAGAAATATCGAAATGCTCTGATCATGATTAATCACTACTACGAGAAAGCTAGATATAAATAACACAATTTATAACACTTGTTTCTTCGGAGCCTTTCAGCTCGAGATAGTTTCCACATCGCGATGCAGTTAATCCCTGCACCAATAATGTATAGTATTTAGAATACAAATTTTTCTAAGCAATAATCATGTTTTATCTCGCGAATGAAACGAAACGAGAGCAATCGCGTGTAAAATATCGTTAGGATTAATTGTAAGGAATTTCCCGCGGCTTGTAAAACCGGATGGCATTCGCGCGCGCATTCGAGAGTTCTTTTCTGGCAAGGGACATTGAACCGCTATTCGCTATTCGAGGTCGATGGGAAGAGAGTTGTCGTAAAGTTAGAAGTTCTTGGCTACTCTCCCTGCCGCAACGCCCGCTCTTTGGATCGGCACTTTCTCTGCGGTGAAGGCAAGTAAACATCTATTCGAACCGCGAAATCACTCCCTCTCTTTTTCTCTCTTTCTCTTATCCGTTCATCTTTCCCTTTTTCCTTCCTTTCCGGACGTGCGAGTCACGCACCAGGTTGCACCGTCGCGGAAAAACTCACCAAAGAAACCCGAGACGAATTTATTTTCTCGATATTGAAACGACAGAAGCTCGCCTCGCGAGTCTCGATTTACGCGGTTTTAATATCGAATCGAACTGTCGTTCGATTCGCGGATATCTCTTAGGAGAAACTTCGAAACAAGATACATAAAACGTAATTTATTTCTTCATCGACGATATTTTTTATAATCCACGACTTGTTGCTTATTAATAGCAACATTTCTTCTTCTGTATATTATAAAGATTTTATTCAGACGTGGATTTATGATCTGACACACCATTAAGGGGTAATGATATTTGTGGAAATTGATAAAAGAATTTTCACGATTCAAACGCGGTTGCACGATGTTGAACTTTCAATGTGATTTCATTCATCTTCTTTAATAAGGTAAACATCCTAATAATTGAACTAACAAAAAGGTATGATCAGTTTTATGTTATTATTGATTGGTATTACGAAAGAAATTAATATTCGTGAAATTTCATTTTGTCGATGATAAAAAAGTATTATAAAATAAATCTGAAAATGGAATAATTATCTAAATGAAATTTTATTGATATATCACAACATATCGATTGTACCAGCAATTGAATTTTTAATAAAATAAATGTTTTAAATTTATTTATAGTGCATTTAAATACAATGCAATATTTGAAAAAATTCGAAGATACAGACTGTCTTACTTAAGATAGTAAGAAGAAAATAAGAAACTCGAAGTGGATTTTTTTGCAATAATTTGTGGTCAAAATTATCATGTTCTTATTACTTATTTTGATAAAAATTATTTCAAAAAAACCTCCTTTTGGCTTGTTATTTTATTGATGAATATCTTAACATAATAAATAAATTGTTGATTTTTCAATCACTGACATTCAATTATTGAGACTTACTTTACAATAAACACACGAAAGAATATTTTCAGAACCATTATTACATGCTCGATGGAATTCATTGCTATAAATTATAAAATTAATGTACTTCTCAGAAGAGAGCGACAAAAGAAATCAGCGCGTGACGCTGTTTCCGCAAAACGGAATCCGTTTCATTAATCGCGACAACGAAACCGCGCCACAAAAGCCGTGGATAATATCGGCGACGAGAATAAAGAGAAGAATGAGGGAATAAAAAAAAACGGAGGCAAGCGCGAGCGCGTGTAAACTTCGACTGGAACGTTTTATCCATTTATCACGTGCTACAGAATTCGTGCGTTAAGCGATGATAAAATTAAAGTGGAGCACGGAATAGACCGCCATGACCTAGTTTCCACTATCGACACCCGATAAAGATATTAATAAATCTTACTCCCATGGAGGAGCAATGCATTCGATACGTGACGGATAATAAAAAGATGACACGATCCTGCGCCATACAACTACGTTCTATGCTCACCGCGATGCATCACTGTACTGACTAGATATATTAAAGAAGCAATAATAATCCGATCCCTTGAGTTAAATAACATTTTGTTATTTTTTTAACTTCCATGTGTGTCAAAATGTAAATCAACCCATTTCTGCGATTGCTTAGTTTCAAAGTAAGTCCATATTATGCACTTAGTAAATAAAATAAAACAAAATCTACTTGGAATCAAATAATACATTTCCTGATTTAAATAGTTTAACTTCATTGTTTTAATAAAATAGCGATATAAATAGAGGCAGTGGCAATCTACAGAAATGATTAAATACTCGTTAAAAATTTCAATGATTATTGAAAATAACTCAAATTATATCATTTAATGATCATTTAATAATTCAATATATTGTTAGATATTAAAGGGGCAATGGTAACTCAATCCTTTTAGTTAAATAATATTGCGTTATTTTTAATTTCTATGTGTATCAAAATATAATCAATCCCAGAGAAACGGTTCAGGTTACTTCTCTTATGAAGTAAACTACAATATTTACGAAACGTTAGCTTTAAGACATGAAGCCAACCCACGTAACTTTCTTAAATAAAGTACTCGTGGAAACTTCATAAAATAATGAACTTAAATAATTTAACTCAAGAAATGTATTCAATTTGACTCAAATTTAGTTTATTATTTTAAGGACATACATTAATATAGACATACATTAATATGGACGTTGTTAATTTTGAAACTAAGTAGTTCAATAGAAATGGATTGATTTATGATATCGAGATTATTATCGAGATTATTGAATTATCCTCAAAACTTATTATTACTGATTCATAATACTTTTATATATATAGTTAAATTAATGACTTATTATAAGCAGGAGTGACATATAGAAGTGATTAAAAGTAACATAAATTGGAAATAATTTGACATTATGAATTCAAGACATTGTTAGATATCAAAAAAGAGATGATAATCCAAACTTTTGAATTAAATAATATTTTATTATTTTTAATTTGCAAATGTGTGTCATAATAAAACTCAATTCATTGATATAATTGAATTGTTTAGTTTCAAAGTAAATGTTCATGTTAATGTATGCACTTATAAATAATAAACTAAATTCAAGTTTAATACATTTGTTGAAAATTGTTGAACTCCATTGCTTTAATTAAATTAACTTACATTAATTAAATTACATTAAGTAACTAAAGTACATATAAGTGATTTACACAGAAACGACTGAAATTAATTCAAATTGAGCGTAATTCGACATTGTAAATTTAACAGTTGTAACTCTCACCGCTTAATAATTATGCTTGCGATTAGATTCGTGGCGGGACGGCTAATCGTGCTAACCGCGAACGACAATATCTCCGGCTATTTGTCTTATCGCGCAACCTTGACGCGATAGTCACGGCGAATCGCGTCGTAAGTGAAAGCACACCGGCTACAGTCTCGCAAGTACATTCCATCATCCACTTTTTTCACGTAACGACGCCACTTTCCCCTCATTTTCGCGATCCACCTCGATCTCCTTCTCCTTCCCGCCTTTTTCCTTGATCCTCCTAGCTCTATCTAATCGTCTAACGATGATTTTCCAGGATCGGCCATTCGTGATGACGACGACTCCATTCGCGAACTTAATTCGAAAGTGTCATTAACCGAGATAAATATTCGGACCGGCCGCGACGACCGAATCAGAAAACTGGGATACGTAAAACGTGCCTCTCTCTTCCATGTCGATAAAATATCGAGGTCAGAGAGATCTATATATATATATATATATATATATGCATGTATATATGTATAGAAAATATAGAAAATATGTAGAATTATGACTTTATTATCTAATCGTTATTTTAACTTCAATTTTAAAGACCTCATCTTCCCAGATGTGCGCCTTGCGACGTTCCAGCTCCAAGTCGACGGATTGACTGATGGATTTGGAACTAACAAGACTTTTCGAGGCTATAATTGCGTGGAAGATGGTTTTAGAATAGCCAGATCCGGTGTCGCCAAAATTAAATGAAGAATTTTTAATCTGATTCAATTGCAATTATGCAGAATACGTTGAAATACTTAATAGATTATGATTCGAATAATATGATTCGAAAAATTTAAAGTTAATTGGTCCCATTATGCCCGCAGACCTTCACAAGTGCTTAATCTTATAAATTAATGAATTACTGAAAATCGAATCGAAATTACACAAGTCTGTTCACCTGCTATAACAACGACGTAACAAAAATTATTATTTTAAAGTGCTTGCAGAAAAAAAAACGGAAACGGAAATAAAAGTTCAAAGGTTACACTTCACTCTTATCGATAAATGCATTTATTTCTGAGATTCTTAGTAGATGTAATATAAACTGTATGCTAAATTCGCGCATTTGTTATTTCAATAAAAATGAGATGTAAATACGGACCAAAAAGAATAAGAGAATACTTTAAAAGAAGCTTCTTCTACAATCAATTTATTATACCAAAACTACATTTCAAAATTAATATTACAATGTTTTAATGATTCGGAACAAATTAAAATTTATTTCCTTGAAATGTTGCATTTCGAGTTACGTCGTTGTTGTAGCAAAATGAGTGATATGTTTATATACTTGCACATTAGTGGCTGCAAATGGTTTTTGTTGCTCTCTATTTGATTATGTGTACATTTCAACAGTCTAATTTGTTATTTTAAATTGAAAAGATTCAAGAGATAAAATACATCAACGTGCCGTAAATGTTGGACTAGCTAATTAGACAGAATTATCTGCAGTTTCACTGAAGCATGCTTGACCGACGTATATAATTTAATACAAATAACCGCTGACGTTTTACGCATAAAAGCAATAAATCTCAATTACGTACACACGGTAGCCATAGTGAACGTATATAATACGGTGATACGTAATTTCATCGCCGGCATAATTGTATATGAACTATTATATCTCTCTCTCCTATCATTATCTCCGTTGTGCCATGTATTTTCTATTGGGAAACTCAGGCCGGAACAAATCGTTAATTGTACGTTCCCACGTAAGTTCATTGTTTCCTGAATAAAACAACGAGAATTGGATAATAAGGAGAGAAGAAGCGTCTAAAGCTCACAGAAGGTTCCACTCAACGAAATCGACGAATTCGAGGACGCACGTTTTGTTCTCAAAGAGAAACATATGTAGCGATTCGAGATACACGAAGAGTCCATGTGTTAAATCATAACGTCATCAAAATGTCCAATGACGCAGCATAGATTTCGCGAATTTTCGTGCTTGGTGCAAGTGTTTCGCAATGATGATCCAGCCAATAGATGGCGATCTTGTGGCATTGTTCCACTGTTTTATTTTTATCAATTATAGATTAATTTTAATCTTGGTTTAACTTTATGTTTTTCTAATTCATAGAAATTCTTAGAAAATACTTGATATATTAAAAATTTTAACAAAATCTGATTTTTACACAAAGTACAAAATATAATACATAATTATTGGAAAAGATAAAAGTTAAATCCAAAATAAAATTGCACAGTGAAAAAAAAACATTTTATACTTGTATTAAAACCAATTTTTGTTGAAATTTTTGTATTAAATTGATATTAAATTGATATTTCTTACAAATGAAATATTACAATTTATGGTTAAAAGATTAATAACATTTAAAAAAATGTAGTTTTAAAATAAAAATGTTAAGATAAATATATGTTAATTTAACATATTATAAATATTATTATAATTTTTTACTAATAAATTATGATTCTACATTTTTTTCCAAATTGATGTATCAAAATAATAATAAATAAATCGATAAATCAGTTAAACACTTATAAAAGACTCCTTGTATTAATAAAAATATTACAAAAACATTACATGAATATGAAATAAAAAGCTATAGGAATCGACAATTTTGATATCACGCATATTTATAACCTGCCTTGACTTCTATATAGCCTTTTATTCAAAGTATTATATTTTTTATATTAATTTTTACATAATATTTCTGTTACTTTCTAATATTCATTATGTATTAAATTGACACAAAGATTTGAGTGGACTGTTTGAGAAAAATGTAAAATGTATTTAACATTGTTAAATAACATTATGTTATTTTCAACGTATTAAAATGTATTTATAATTCTAATACGAAATATGTGATTAAAAAACAATCACATGTTTCTGAGACCGAATTATTTAATTTCAAAATAGTAACTAAATTGAATCAGATTTAATAACTCTATTGTTGTAGTTGTGTTAAATTAATAACGACATATTGAATAGGGACGACCTATAGAAATGGTTCAAAATGAATATAATATAACATTACAAATTCCATATATTATTCATTATTACTCAACATTATTTTTATTTAATATTATTTATTATTATAATTTGACATTATAAATTCAATTTAATTTAACAACACATTTTTCAATTCTACAATTTAAATTAATAATACAAAAATGGACATTAGTTCTCGATTATAACGAATAAACATGTCATCGAAGGCTCATCATGAACTATTCCATTTCTTTTATGATTCATCTCTACCACCGTTAATCACTCGAAAAGGATATATCTCGCGATCTCTCAGTCGCATTTCGAGAGATCGAATAGTCGTGTTCGGCGCCACGTAACACTTACGCGGTAACGAGGATAATTCCTCGCGGCTCGAAAATACAGGCCACGATTAGAAAGGTCCAACCACCGCGATCGTCGTGGCGGCGGCGGCGGCGGCGGCGGCGGCGGTTCGTCGTGAAATTACATTACGGAGGAAGCCGCGGCACGGTGACTTCGCAACAACACAGCGTTACTGTTTCACGGTGTTGGCAGTCTAGTTTAAGTAAAGTAGGCCTCATCGCGCGCGCGTACTGCCTAGTATGGTGGCACTTGACCCCAATACCTCTCGCTGCCGGGTCTCTTTCACCAACGAACTCCACCGTCTTCCACCTTCCCTCTTCCGAAGCAAGCGTGTCGACCCGCTCGCCCATTAATCCGCGAGTATTTACAGAAACAAGAAAATTGACGCTCCCAGCGAGGAAAAAAAATAACGATCTAGAACGAGTGACACACTTATTGCTATTAATTAGGATAACCGTCGCGCATTTACGCTATCTTTCTACAATCGCAATTATTTCTTACCCTCTTTCAATTCTAAAAATAATATTCTCGCGCAAAAGATAAGCATCAACCAGCATCAACGCTTTCGAAAAGAGTGAATGAAAGGAGGTTCCTTTTTGCGAGGTGAACCAAAGGAAAGGCGTCGAATGTATTGAAAGTCTGGACCTACATGAAGAAACAGAATAATCATGACGTGAAAAGAAAGGTGTAACATTGCGCATAATGGCGACAGCAATAGTACAAATAACCAAATCAAATTTGAATTAATTTCATTTCTGAGAAATAATTTCACTGAAATAAATCGATCTTTATTTAAATACAGCGAAATAAAATTTTATTCCTAACAAATAAGCATCTATTTTATTTCTTACAATTAATAAAATACAATTAATAAAATAGGGTTGGGTAATAACTAGTTAAAACGTTAAAAGTTAAAAAAAAAAGTTCATAACTTTTAACTTAACTTAGTTAATTTTAAATGCATTAAATTTTAACTTAACTAAGTTACTTTTAAATGTTAATTTTTTAAAACATGTTTTTATCTCTTATAAATATCTTAGAAAAATAATAAGATTAAAGGCGTATATTCGTAATCTGTTCATATTTTAAGACCATCTTAAGTAATTTCTTAAGATGCTAATACAGCCCTCTAATTGATCTATGCGATTATGGCTTATGTCATAAGCCTTAGTCCGGATCTATAATAGGTGTTTTAAGCCTTAAGTCATAAAAAATTGACCAATTACAGTCAAATATTCTTTTCGCATTCGATTGTAATTAATCAATTTCTTATGGCTTAAGATTTATTAAAAAGTAATCACCGGTCTTGTATCTTCTCTATATGCTGGCTATTTTTTTATATAAGTTATATAACTTATATAGTTATATCGTTATGTGTTATATACTTGTATCATACATGAATAAAAAAATTAAAAATTTAATTTACTTAATAATCTACATTGTAATTATTTAATCTCATTTTAAAAAAAATTAGGACATTATGATCTAAACAATAATTTTTTACAAAATTAACTTTTTTTTTAACTTAAGTTAATTCAATATTGACTTAACTTACGTTAAATTAATTTTTTATTCCTTCAACTTTTAACTTAACTCTATTAATTTTGTAAAGCCATTAACTTTAACTTTATTCAGTTAAAAAAAAAACATTAACTTAGCCAACCCTGATAAAATATATTTCACAGAAATGTATATTTTATTATCGCAACTTCTTCACAGAAAAAAAATAAATTCCTGATTCACGTGTATTTTTATTCTTGAACTCTATTTACTTTCATTTAAGTATAAAATGTTCTCTTCAATTATAAATGTTCACTGGCATTAATAATAAATAGATTTATGCAAAGTATACTTTATTCTTAAAATTGAAAATATTCTTGTTTCTAAAATCATTATATGGTTCTAACAATCGCATTATTTACAAACTATTTATTCTTGGATTAAGAATTATAAATTTAAAAATTCGCCGACAGGTGGCCACAGTGTGTAAGGGTCAGTAACATCAAGATATCGGAAGTGGCATGGGTGTAGCGAATGACGATTGACGATGGTTTTGTGAGTGAACTGTTGCATTCGTGGAATACAATATACCTCTAAATGTGGTTCAATCTTTAAGGCTGAATGAAATATTTAGCTCGTCCTAATTCTGTCAGTTATGTTGCAAATGAAGATGCGCAAACAGCCGGCCGACTTTGTCATTGCGACATGACGAAGAGGCGTCTTTACACGCGGGTGGATTTTTCGTAGCGGATTCGCGGATCTGTTATCCATAGTTAAATGGATGAGATGAGCAATGAATCCATCGCGGCGGATTCACCTGTATATGCAGCCAGTTCTCTATCATTGTGATGAGGTTGATTGTCTGTTTGCATTCTTATTTGCAATACGACTAACGGAGATTGATAGAACGGTCTCAGCATTTCATTTGCCTTTGAACTACATTAGTAGAGGGTATAATCCAAGTTTGATTCAGTTTTTCCTCGGGAGCTTGTACCCCGTGCATATTAAGAGGCATATTCTATAAATATGGCACTTCATTTACAAAGCTATCGTCACTGCAGCATTGGTTTCTGTCATCTTGATGTTACTAAAAAGCATACTGGGGGTTTGAAATAAATCGACAAAAGGTATCATTGAAAAAAAAATAATGCTAATATAAGCATATATTTAATGTTGAACGAAGGCAACTTTATTCTTTTATTGAAATAAAATTTCTTTTGAACTAAGAATAAAATTTGTTTTATTTTACGAATAATTTATTGTTAATCGAAAATTGTTTATTCTCCGCGCTATTCTGAGCATAAAATATTCTTGGATTAAAGCTTTTATGCATTTCTTTAAGAATTTATTTTTTTTGTGTAAATATCGAAGAAAACGTCGCAAGTAATATTCGTTTTGCAATATTTTGATATTTTTCTTTCAGTATATTGAAACAGTCGATCAAATTTGGTCCCAAATTCACTCTCCTATTGTGCATCCACGGCAATGTTACACCTTTTTTTTTTATGTTATGAAAGCGACGAGAAAACAAGATCGTTGCAAGTGAAGGCCGCGCCGCTGGCCCTGAACTTGAATTCGGCGCTCGAGCGGTGGACCTCGAAACGAACCGGGTGGACTCGTTCCATTTGCTTGAGTTCGACGGCCAGGTTCATTGCCTTCGAAAGTTTTCTTTTTTTTTTTTTAGAGAGCCAAGCGTTTCCACAACCACGGACCGCGCGCGCCTCGAAATTCCCCGCGGCAACTCAGCACCTGCGGGATATCCGTCATAGCCGCGTTACGCACCAAGACGTGCCTGAATTACGCGCCGATTGCGATTTCGAAAGGCGAAAGAGTTCATTGCCATCGTTGTCAACGTGTAACACTATGTTACGTTACTCCTTCCGGGTTTATTCACTATCTTGATTACAATTTATATACATTATGTTCCTCCTCTCCCTCTCCGAATTTACTTGAGAAAATTTATGATAATAATAAAGTACCTGTAGTGATTCCCCAAGTTGTGTCAAATGAGAACTCGAGGTTTCGTATCAGAAATCCGAGATATCCAAATATTCGAGAATTGTGGATATAAAGCATGTTTTATAAAAAATTAAAAAAAAAATTATTTGTCAGCAATAAAAAAGAAGAAAAATATAAGGTCCTTTTCTTGAAATAAAAAATAAATATATAAATTGGCATAGCAAAATAAGGACAGCAGTTATTTTTCTGTTTTTCAAAGAATTAAATAATTATTTATTTGTAATTAATTTACCGCTAATTAATAAATTAGTTAATAAATTAATTTATTAATTTCATTTATTTGATAATAAACATTACTGCTCATCTTTAGCCGCTATATTTCTTACTTTGATTTTTTGTACGACGATTTCTAAAATGTGCGCTGTTACATTCATAATGTCAAATTGTATATCCAATTTCAGTATTATTTAATTATAATACTTCTAATCATTCCTGTAAGTCACCAATACTCCTGCATAATATATGTCGTTAATTTAAAACATTAGAATTAAATTAACTCAAGAAATGTATTAATTTCATTCAGTTCATTATTTCCTAAATGCATGCGTTAATATAAACATTGTTATTTTTAATTTTAAAACTTTAAAACAATAATGGGGGTTGATTCATATATAGTTATCCTTTTAATCATGTTTTACATTAATGTCTTTGTGAACACGTGATCTTTTTGAATCTCTCTTGTATTCTAAAAACTATTATTTTCGATTTTTATAAAACTTGACTTATAGAGTAATTTTTTATGCTTTATTCGAATTTGAAATAAAAAATTCGAAATCATAAATCCAATATGGCGAACAAAAATTGAAAAAGTAATTAACATAAAACTCGGTTTTTCGAGAATTCTTAATTGCGAAATATAAATTTCCCATTTCGCTTTATTTGGAGCTCATCAGCGCAAACAGTATTGATTTTCAAACTGATTTTCAAATTCTGAGGATATTCAATTCGTTCTTATTTTAAGACTATTTATCTTATCTTAAGAAACATCATAATACCTTCTGATTGATTCATATATGTGTTCTTAAAATTGTAACGATGGTCTTAAATATAAGATCCGAGTATGAATACCGGCCAAAGACGCGAAGTTCACGATCACTTGATCTCATCCCGAAAGTCTCTATAGTCCACTTTCTCCGGCAACGACAATAGCTCGCCATGGTGGAATCCACAGCTTTCCACATTCTTTTCGCGCTGCACAGAGCGAGGAGAGTGCGACGCCGCACCGCGGATAGGATGTGACGTGAAAATCTCGCGGCGGTTTCACGTTCGAGATCAGGACTTTCTCTCAACGATGGTGGCACCACGCTCGGCATCACGCAGTAGTAACAGCCACGATAAAACCAGACTGCACCGGCCTCTACCGCGGAAAGTAGGTCGTCGCAGTGAAAACGGCCGCGATTGATTATCGCGACATCCGTTCGCGGCTCGAAAACCGCGAGTCGTGCGGGAACCCGATTGAAGAAGTGACAACCTAAAATCACATGCTAATGTTTTTCAGGGTGAGAGGAAAAAGGAAGGAAAACGTTGCACGCCGAGCGAAATTAAAGAGAATTCTCCAGCCTTTTCACATAAAATATATAAGAATTTATCAATACTAAATAAGTTTGTAATTAATATGTAGGCAATCTTGAATTTTTTTCAGATTTTTTGACCGTAGCTTTCTTTAAATAATTTTCTAAAATAGCTTAAATTCTCATGAAAAGATTTTAAGTGATTTAGTTGTAATTAAAATGTAAGAATTTTAAAGAGTTATATAGATATAAAAGAGGAGAACGGAGTTTAAAGAACATTTTGAAATTAAAAACTGTGGCAGTGTTGTGTCCATCAGAATTATCAATGTTAAAATTATTATGAACAATTCTTCTTCGCGATATTTCCCACATAAACACATTTATTATAAGGAAAATTTATTATAAGGAAAATATTATTTAATATTTTCTTTAAATTAAAAAAATTGTTGTAAACAATTTTTCTTCAATTTTTTCACATAAATATTTATTTTTGTTATAAAGAAAATATTTTTTGATAACAACTTATAGTTTTACTACAATTTATAATTTTATTCATTATTTATTTCTTAGAAGATAGCAATGGCATTTTGCATCTTTTGTGCTCTAAAGATAAGAAAAGTCATATGACTCTCCTCCACTTTTTTAAGCTAGAGAACCTCGTTAAGCGAGAACATGTCGAAGGCGGAGAATGTTCCTGACGCGTAATTTTCATGAGTATTACGCGTTTTTGCATCGTCTTGACATCGATGCAGAAGGGAGAAATGGAAGAGACTTTCTCCAATAGACGCTTCTCTCTCTCTCTCTTTCTTTTTTCTTTCTTGTAGCAATCGACGTCGCAACGCTACAACGAGTCTCCTTTTACAGGTAAAGTAACTCGCACCGCCATGAATTAGACGCCGATGAAAGTGCGGCGGATGTATAATCATTTAGGTAATCGCTGTGAGACAATCTCCCGGAGAAAATCATCGTGTGCCGCTCTGCCACGGCCAAGGAAATTGCGCTTTCGATTCCGCGGCTCTTATGTCAAGGAATCGTTACTCTGTACTCTCGCGGCGCGATTAGGCACCGATAAACTGCAGTTTCGCCTTTCTACTGCGGATCGTTATAATTCGTGAAAGTCCTCATTCGATCATTAGCGAAATCGCGCGTAATCATCCCGTAAAATATATTACAGAGCGACCTGCCCTTCAGGCCAATTTGTCACAAACTTACACAACTTTTTCCTACTTTCTAGACAAAACTTCTCGGCTCTTCCCAATGCTTCAATATTTTGAAATTATTTATAGTTTCGTCCTGATTTGGAAACCGTCAAATATTTTGTTGAGAGAACAATTTAACATAACAGTGTAAATTATTATTGTGACTACGTCATTTGTATTTAGTTGTTAAGTTGATAGTATTTCAAACTGCGTAGGTATGATATATGAGACGTTAATTTCGCACGAGTGAATGAGAAAAGGTGGATGATGTCGCCCGATGTTGGATGTATAAGCAACGAACGTGGGAGATGGCGATTCTTTTCCATTCCTCCGTATCGCGGCCAATGGAAAGCTGAAAGTTTCATGAAAGTGCATCGCGTGCCGGTAGTTACGCATTTATTGAGGTGCAGCGAGGGAGGAAACGGGGAGGCAGAAAGAAGGCGCGAGAGAGATCGGAGAGAGAGAGAGAGAGAGAGAGAGAGAGAGAGAGAAGGTTCTGCTCATTAGAGCCGACCCCTCCTCCGTCATCTCCGGTGTAGAGAGCTCCTTCCGCTTTTTTCAGATTCGTCCAAGTGCAGATTGAAACCTTCGGAGAGAAACCTGGGAGGGAACGAGGGAGGCCAGTAACAATTTCTCGTTCACGCATTAGAAACGTATTACATTGAGAGAAAGGATTTCGTTCATTTAACAAGTCATTAGTATCTTTAACAAGTGACCTGTAAATGTATTGTAATATGTGACAGTAAATTGGTTTGTTGTGATTGCTACACTGAAAAAAAATATAGTCAATTTTAATAAATATTTAGTTGAATACTACCAACTACAATAAATATTTATTAAATATAAAGATATATTTATTTGATACAAGAAATGTTAATTTGATTTAACAATCATTTTTTTTATATACAAGTATTTACTTACTATAAGTAAATGTTTAGTTGGCAGTATATTGAACTAAATATTTAGTAAAATTAACTATATTTTTTTTCTCAGTGTAGTTTTCTCAGTCTAGTCTACTATACATACCAATCAATTACTAATAACAGAAGCAAACTATTTATATAACTTTAGATATAGAATCTAATCTATCTTTTGTACAGATTTTACTCCTTTACATAGAAATCGTAGATGATCGTGGAGTCTTAAGTTATAGGAAACTGATCGATCAGTCAAATATAGGGAGAATATTTTACTAGAATTGGTCAATTTCTTACGATTGCGACAGTCTACGACTTCTATATACGTGAGCCTCTTATTTGCAAACGATACTATTGATTATTTGTTACATTGACGAATAAGAAATAATTAATTTATAATAGAAATCGATCGTTTTTTTTAATAAATATCATATTTGTTTTACCTTGATTTATTCTTATAACAAAATCATGATTCTCAGTGTGCGGAAAAAATAAATTGAGTGATTCAGCAAAGCTACAGCTTGCTATACCAGTTCAACATCTATTGTATAACTAAGATTTGATGGTTCAACAAGAAATTATATTTGTAAATAATTACCAGAATACTAATTCAGATAATTATTTGCTGCAATGGAAATTGCTAGTGTAAGATATTTTCTTCATTACAACAGCAAAAACGTGCCATCTGAATTAACATATTTTTTCGTTAAAAATTTCGATCTACATATTGGATTGATTTTTATAGAAAGTTATCTTTACTGTATTAACGAATTTGCCTTGTCACAACAGATATGATTACCTCTGCCTATAATCACTAATTTTATTCAGCTATACAACTTTGTTACTTTAACATAGAAAACTATTAGCTGTCTATATTACGGCTGTAAATTTGCTAAACCAGTGAAGTTTTCAGTTGTTTCAACAAATCCTTTTCTTCGTGTACAATATAATTTCAATGTTACAGCTCTAGAATTTACATGTATTTTTTGAGCAGTTACTAAACAATTATACCAACTTCTGTCTAGTAACTAGTAGAGAAGGAAAACTATTTTCAAAATCTCCATCAGGATGATAACGCTTCATTTGCAGTTATAAAAGTTGCATAAAATTTGAATCCATTTACTGAACACAACAAATAATAGATATTAAATTGATTAATAAACAAGATTAATAAACAACTGCTCATAAAATAAACAGAATAAAACTCTATCAAATTCTTGTCCATTTGCTACTCAGTATTAACACAATTAATGAGAATACAGTGATATTAGATAGTAACTGAATAAGCGTCTAGGAAAACTGCATACATTTCTATCAAGGAGCCTCTTAAATCGGACGGCGCCATAATAATAAGCGCATTATGAAGTCTTGCATGTGTAATTGCGCCATAATTTCGCATTCTCAAACGTCGTCGATCCATGGAGCTTAGATTCGTTCGCGATTTCGTCATATCGCGTGCGCGTAACGCCTTGAGGAGCGTTCGTTATCAGCGATTGCGTGCGTGCGATGGGCGCGATATATTCGTACTGAGAGAAGCGGCCGCCTTCTCGCGCACGAGAACCGTAATTATGTCAGAGAAAATTGTGTCCGCGGACCTTGCTCGTAAATCTTGAATTGAAGTCGTAAAACGATCGGTTCAAGGATACCGCAAGCGAGCCGCAAAATCGGGTAAGCATCGCATGGTGAAAGCGCGATCTGCACGGATGGAAAGATTGACAATGACACTGAATCCATCCCATTGCATCCTTAGGACAATGAGAAACCACAAGATAACTACATAACTTTAGTTCGCTAAAAGACAAAATTGCATTAAATGATAAACTTTAGAATTAATTATTTTCTCTCTTTTCTATTTTTTTTTTGTGTACGTCTCTTATATACTGAGAGAAAAAGTTTTTAATTGTTTATACAAGTTTTATGTGTAGAATTAATGTACGTAGTTAAATAAACTGTTTTATAATTATTGCAATTATAGAATATGTTCAACTATACGTGTACATTAATTCTACATATAAAACTTATGTTATTTACTGCTTTTATACAATTAGCTAAAAAGATTATTATTACTATTAATTATAATGTATACAATGCAAAACAAATGTAAAATGGATAATTTTTTAAACTAGTTATAAATAATTTAGTCTTATTAGAAAAAATAATAATTTAATTCTCATTATTTAAATAATTATTTCAACTTCTGATGAGATTAACATTGCAAGTATATTATTACAAGAAACATTATGCAAAAATGTATTAATATATCATTTATCATCGTTCATCAAAGTATCATTTATTTTCATTGAAATTACATGTAAATAAATTCCCTCGAGCGCAGAAATCAGCAAGAGTCGTCATTGATCAATCATAGCAATGTCGGAAAATTAATGTCAGCCGTGCCCTCCCACGATTTCGAAACGCGGTGATCCCGTTCCGAGACGAGATCACTGCCACGTGACACACACACACACACACACACACACACACACACACACACATCGGAAACGATGTGAGACAGGCATCAAGAGAAAGAGAAAGGTGAAGTGCACGCACGTCGCTGGAGAAGAAAGTGCAATGCGATGATGACGTCTCCATCCCGTTGCCCCTTCATCGTCGTCGTTGTCGTCGTCGTCGTCGTCGTCGTCGTCGTCGTCTTCGTCTTCGCCGTCCGGCGTTTCCGTTCGCCGCCAATTCCCACCTTGAGACTTTGGGGTCTCCATCGTAGCTGATCTCCTCCCCACGGAGAACCACGCCGTACCTTCACCGCGTGTGCAACCTCCTACCTTCCAACTGTAAGTGTCTTATCCCTCCTCACGCTTTGAAGGAACTCCATGAAATCCACGAGAAAGAACCGGACCTACCTCAAGCCATTCTTGTGTCAGAATCGACTTCGAGACCAAGAGTCTCGAAGAAACTTTGCATCGAATTGTATTGAAACGCGCGAAAATATCTCTTTTCTCGAGAGAGAAAGTTCGGAAAAATAATCCCCAGAGTGGAGCTCCTCTCGTGCTTAAACCAGATTAAAAAAATAACTGGTATTCACTAGTTAATTATTTTAAAAGGTCAAATTTAAGTCAATTTATTAAGTTAAATTTTGTTATTTTTATCTCTTAAGTTGTGTTAAAATGTTATAAAAATATAATACATGTGATTGTCTTTTCAATTATATTAAATAATTAGATGCGCTTTAAAACAAAGAAATCCTTAAAATTATTAAATAATTAGATTTAAGAAAAATATTATTTAAATAATTACTATATCTGTGGTTAAAAATAAAAAATCAAATGAAAAAGCTCTATTAATTATGGCAAGACCTTACTTGGTAAATCCATGATTATTTGAACTCATAATTAAAGATGAGAAACAGTGAATCATAAATTATAACAAATTTTCCAAACACAATTCGTAAAGTAAAGATCTGTGAAAAGATTTGTGAAGCACAATATTCTATTAGTGTAAAAAAAAATAATAACAATTCTAATCGTTCTTTTTATACAACAATTGTTTCTTATAGCGATAAAAAAGTTCCGTACATTTTATACTAAAAAATTTTAATTGAAGAAATAGCAATCGGGACTAATAGTGGAGCACATATTATTATAGATCTCTGCTAACGGAAAATATTGCTAGAATTGTAATAAACACTTTTTTATCAAATGTCGTACTATCTTCTATACTTAAAGTGCATAATAATTAGTAATTATTGAAAGTGTATAATAATTAATAATTTAGTTTTCAAATTACATATATATATATATATATATATATATATATATATATATA
>NW_012130125.1:1039144-1044438 GCF_000143395.1 Atta cephalotes | reverse complement strand
TATATATATATATATATATATATATATATATATATATAGAACTTGAGTAATATTAACAGAAATTGTACTAAAAATAGTAATATTTCATTTTCTCATATTTTAGAGAGGAAGTATCGTGCTAGATTCGCGAAATTAGCACGCTATCTTTTTTTTGTTTTTTAAAATAAAAAATGTGATACGCTTTTTTATCTTTATAAAGAATTGTGGAACTGTGATGAGAGAGAGAGAGAGAGAGAAAGCTATATAACTGTCATTATTTTTTTAAATAGAATATTGTGTATTTAAATAGAATATTTTTTAAATAGAATATTGCTAACTTCACAAATCCTTTAAAATATTAATTCAAAATATGAATCTGTAATTAATTACACTCTCAAAGATTGAAAATTATTTACGCCTAAAGTTGAGATCAGATTGGAATTTAGCCAATCAAAGCAAAGTTCATTAAATAGAAATAAGCGTTTTATTTAAAATCATAAAAGTTTCAACTCACCAAGTTTTCTTTAATCAAAATAAATAAATTACAATATATAAAAAATGTAATTATAAATAAATAAAACTTAAATGAAAATAAAATACACAAAAAAGTGGAAGAGCCATATCCAAGTAAATACTCACAATAATAAAATAATCTAATAAAAATAACAAAATTAATATCGAATGTATAAAATAATATTCAATAGTTGTTGCATGTAAAATTTCGCATTCAATAAATAGAGAATTCATTCCTCAAAATCTCTCCTTGGACAATCAAATCGTCAAACTTTGTCGATTACTGACAACTCAAGCCTCCAAATTGTCGAAATCAAAAAAGCTTCACTGAGCTTAATATTGATTTTCTTTCTTCTGATTACTGATTAGTCAAATTCCAATTCGATTTCTTATCAATCTTAATCTCAGTAGTTTGATACGTTCATTTGACTACAAATCTGATAAATATCGCGAATTAATCTGACATATCTCTAACGCGTTAGAATACAGATAGATGATAAAAAGCTTAATTCTTCTCGTGATAGGAATGCAGAAGCAGAAGCAATTAGCCACACGCAAAATCACGGTTTTACGCAATTCACGCGCGGAACCTTCGTGGTTGGAACTTGATCCTCCGCGTATCGCACCGTGGCACGGTCAACTTTCTACCCGGCACGCTGCTGCCTGCAATTTTTTCCGGAGCTCTAGCCTCGTTTCGACGATACGAAACCGTTACGTAGTCGCGACCGGAGCGATCCCTCGATGCGCATCGGAGCTTTCACGTGACACACTAAAATGCACGCGAAATGTGCACGCCGAAGAGGTATCGGGGGAATCGGTATCGAGGCTCGTTAAATCCGATATCGGAGACTAATAGAGCGTTACATGTCGCCGGATGCGCAGAACTGTGACGGCATTAATCCTCAACGACGGTCGATTACCCGCGCACAATCGAATTCATAATTTATGCAAAGTATATCAACATAAATAAAAAAGAAACTCGAAGAATATCGGAGAGACGTAAAAAGACATTTTACAATGCAAAATGTAGAGAGATCGTAGACTACTCACTTCGATTATTTTTCATGCACTGTAAAAAAATGTTGTGTTTACGTTAAAATCGGTCCACTTTGGTTCTTGATAAATTTTAACATATTCAGTTGTATTTAACATATTAAGATAATGTGATTACGTTATTTGATTATTTTGTATTAAATTAGTACTTCTTTGTATTAAACTAACATAATTTGACATAAATAAACAAAAGTATATAATTTCAAATATAAATTCTAAGAAAAATAAATAAAATATATGCGTGTTAATGTAACACAAGTTTACTAAAAAAATATTCTTCCACAGTTTGCTTACAAATTGTGCCAGTGTTATATTTTTGGTGTTAATTCTTATACATAATATTTGCGTTATTTTCTAAGATATTCATGTCTCGATTAAATTAACATAAAAACTTAAATGGATTGAAAACGTGAAATATATTGAATTTAACACGAACTTTCCAATTATACAGAGAGTCATTAAAATACAGCATCATCCATCCTGAGCAGATAGAGCGGACTGAGTGAAAAAGTTTTCTACTATTTTGCGATTTTTGTAATAATTAACGAGATATTAATTATTAAAAATATAAATATTGGTTTTCAATATTTCATATTTTATTCAACTACTATCAACTTTACAGAAAAACAGCAAGAGATAAAAATGATTTATTTTCTTCTTACAAGTTCTGAGAATTTTTTCAGAATTTTTTTATAATTTATTAATACCATATTTTCTCATGGTGGTAAAAATAAGAAAATGCAGTACTAAAAAGTTGATAAAAAATTCTGAAGAACTTAAAGTTCTATGAGAAGAAAATAAACGATTTTTGTCTCTAGCATTTTTTCTAGTAAAGTTGATAATATTTGAGTAAAAAAATTAAAATTGAAAACCAATATTTAGCGATTTTTAATAATTAACATCTCGTTAACCATTGCGAAAATTGCAAAATGTTAGAGGAGTTTCCGATTCAATCCACTCTACCTGCTCAGGATGGATAGTACCGTATTTTAATAACCACCCTGTATATGTGTGGACAAGTAAAGCAAAAATAACAGCCTATCTATTAAATAATTATCGATTATTTAGGCTTAAACGTGAAACGATCAGTCTAATAGTAAAAAAAATCTAATAGTAGAAAAATGGAAGAGACGCAGAAAAAAATATCGCTTTTCCTTTACGTCTTAATTTAGCTTAATTAACATCGTCTATTTCTTACGCTAAGATTCAATTACGTGACTTCGCAATTTCCGTTTTATAACTGATATTTCCACAGTTATTTCTGGCCAATTTGAAAATAAAAGATAATAAGAGAGAAAACTAGTAATCCGAAAAATGCCGCGGCAACTGCAAACCTTCCTATTCGCTGCGGACGCGCGAATGTACTTTCATCAGGCTATTTCGCTATCACGATTTGAAATTCATCACGAATATATTGGAAACGCAGCCTTGTTCCGAAAATTGCGCTTAATCGCAATTGCGTTTTTGAGGTCACAGTCGTGCTACACCGCGCCGACACGGAGAAACTATAATCTTCCGGTTTATCATCGCTCGCGCGCCAAATAACGCGATAAATGCGGAGGACCCCGTGTTTTATCTCGCTGCTCAAACAAATATTATACAACAGATTAGAACTAAGTATCGCGATGCTTCATCTCATTGCGTAATCATTGTAGTGCGTCGCGCCGCGCGAGGCCTAACAAACGCTACAAATGAACGCTCGTCCGCATTATGCGTAGCCTTGAGGTAAATGGGTCACCCGATACGGCGATAACAATTACCGCCCCGATATTGGTTTCTTGCAACGCGAATGAGAACGTCCCGATATTATCTATTCGCGACCGAAAGACCGAAAAATTCGGGTTACGAAAGAATTAATTGCCCGACGATTATATAATTCTAATGCTCATCGCTTGTATCAGTAACTATGTGTGGATAATTAGTCTTTTTTAATCTTTGTGGTTAGTCAAGAATTACTCAAGAATTATTTATTTTGTCGAAATAAATATAAAAGAAGGAAAAAAAAAACAAGAAAAAAACAAATAAGTCTTTTTTTTAATCTAAAATTATATGGAACCAAATCATTTTTTATCAATAAAGAAAAATATTCTATTGAAAAAGATTGTTCAGTATTTATTTTCTTCTTTTAAGTAACAGTCTTTAACAAAAAATATTTTTCTTGACAAGAATCTTAAAATGTAGATTACAAATTTTTAAAAAACTCATTATCGTGTATGTAAGAATTTTTTTAAGAATGTTATAAAATTTTAATCGAAAAAGCAGTTTTATATAATTTTATACACTTTCTGTGTAGCATTATATCATAAACAATTTTATTTCTGTAAAAATCAAATGGAAAACAGAAAATATTAGGTATGGGAAATATAAAACAATTTAACGTTTAGAAAGGAAGTTTTTGTTAAACGCAACTTGAAAAATTTTGTACATAAAGAGTAAAAAATTACACAATAAAAATTTCCGCAAGAATTAAAACAAGTCCATAAGATTTAATTTTTTTTTTAAGTCCTCAAAATATTAATCATAGCCTAAAATTTTATTCTTATATCTACTACAAAACCAGAAAAAAATTAATATGTATACAATAAACGATTTGAAGATGAAGAAAAGTTTTGTTTCTTGAAAATGTAACTTTCTGGATTTGTTCTACTTTTATGAAAATCTATTCAAATGTAAGTAAAATCAGAATTAGAAGTGGCTAATCGTCGCTTAATAGTTCCAATTAGAATGTACTATCTCGTTTTATACATACAAATTATGACCAATCATGCCTACGACGTTCAGTTCACTCGCAGCAATGAATCATAAACTGCAGCCTGATAAACTCGCACGTACGTTTGTACACGTAATCCTTAGCTATGGCAAATAACCGCCGAATGTTTCATCATCAATGCAACGCTCGAACGTCGGGTCTAAATGTTTTGCGTTATTGAAATTACTCGGTCGATTAATCATCACGGCCGTATGATAACCGAGTAACTGTTAAAAATAATATCGCTTATCATCGATGAAATTATAACCTTGAAGTATCGGAATGTAGTCGTTCAAAAGTCGTTCCATTCTACCAGAACAAATATTTTTCCCTCTCTACAAGATCGATCATTGTCCAGAGACAACTAACGTAGGTTTAATCAGCGACAATGAGCTAGATAAATAAGTGTCGATTCACAAAAATCGATAAAACGGAAGTGCATCAAAGCGGGAATGCATCGGCCATTGTTACGAAAAGATAACGATATAGGCGAATGCGTCACTGGCGATTATCGCGCGGCGATAAGTCGACGAAGGAAAGGGACGCAATCGACGCTACGTGTTTGCAATGACATTAGACGGTAATTGCGCAACGAATTTGTTTATTCGTTCGTGTGCGTCGTTTCGAAATCGGCTTCGTAATCGTTCGCCGGGGATAAACAGGTGCATATACGACCGAAGTTGTTTTCGCGCTCTTCCCCGTAATCTCCGTCTCTGAGAACAAATCGAGCAGAGAGTAAGGGAGGGGGATGAGGCGGTAGATAAAGAGAGCTGAAGAGGGTGATTCCCCTCTGTAATGATGAAGAAATCCGCGAACGGTGCCGCAATTGCACCTAGGAAATTCACGATCGTCGTCGCAGCAGGTGTTGTTATATTCGCAATCAGTAATCCAATTGCACAAAGGAACGTAACGGCGTAAGAACTGTTTTGTTCCATGTGTGTGTGTGTGTGTGTGTGTGTGTGTGTGTGTGTGTGTGTGTGTGTGTGTGTGTCGTCGTCGT
>NW_012130125.1:1025482-1039122 GCF_000143395.1 Atta cephalotes | reverse complement strand
ACATACACGAATCGTGTGCATTCCTGCCCGATCCCACGAATTGGTAAAACAAAATTGGTACGTTTTGCGCGTTTATCAAGATAGACAGATAAATATTATCGCCGAGCCGTCTAAAAACGTACAAAGAAAACAAATAAAAAGCAAGTTATACGCAGTTGGAAAATTTAATTGTGTTAAATTTAACACGTTTCACATATCTCATGATTCAAAAGGTCCACTTAAATTTTGATTTTAATTTCATGAATGTATTAAAATATATATTATTAAAATGATGTATTTATATTTTCATTTTTTATTGCATCTCTTTTAAATAAAATAATTTGAGGAAATGTATATATAATTTGATTCTTTGTTAACAAATTGCTAATCAATTGATTATTTTCTAAAAACAAAGATCTTTTAAAAAGAAATCTCCTCTGTATAAATACTTTTTGCTGACTATATGTTATATTTATATACGGCACACGGATTTGCCGAAATCTATCTTAACTATCTAGTTAATAAATATGTATCTCGAGAGAGATCGCATTTGAAACGACAACAATTATTCGCGTGAAGTAGCGTCTATCGACAAAGATCGTCTCTTGAAATCGCGTTGCAACGAAGCGACGTGTAATTACATCATGTTGGCACGAGCTAAGGATCATTCGCATCGTACGAATGTTCGCGATTATCACACATGCAATTAAATAACAACGTGATTTATGTAACGAGTGCGACGTGAAAAATCTAACTGTTTTCCCAAAACAGCCGATTTTTCACATGGGACCAAAAACATCATCAGGAACCAAAAACGTCAAAGGAATAAAAAATGACTCGTCAATTAATCCTCTTAATTATGTAAAATGTGACTTTTTAAAATATCTATGCAAAAAATTAATATGAAAAATATAACGTAACGTAAGTTGAAATTATATATATGTTAAATTAACACATTATATTCATTTAACTTACAGTTTTAAGATGTTTTTTTATATTAATTGTTCAATTACTCATAAATTGCATTTTAACACAAAGAACCAATATCTCAATTTACAGAATTTCCGGATGCTGTTTTATTCGCTTTCATCTAATCGATGCAAATATGAAAAGAAATAACTCAAAAAATTCTAAGCCTGAAACATAATTGAAAAGTATAGGAACAGAGAATAACAATTTTTTCAACTTATCAAAAATCCATTCTAATATACTCGATGAATTGAAATCTATTATTTTTTATTCCTCTTGTCTGCGCTTTCTAATTGCATCTCAAGCTTTAAAGATACTTTTGCGAGAATTGTCTAAAAGAACCATCTAAGAAATGTTCTATAAGTCTTACGTTTCAATTTCTGACTTTGTTATTTAGAAAAAAATAATACATAAAATTTTTCCCTCTTAAACAACGCATGGACGCTGTAAAATAGTCGACGGGAGTTGCATCTGACTCACCTTACCAAAGGAAAATTACGAGCCACACGGCAAACGAGAGCAAAAGGGCCGAAGGAAAGCAGTCGGAAACGAATAGACGTCCCTTCACGGTTCGCGCCGATTTCCTTTTATACAGTCACCGGCGTATACCGGTAATACCGACAATGGAATTAGACGGTGAGTAGACCAGTGGGACGTTGAATCGGCGGGAATGCAAAATCGACGAGCGCAGAAAGGCCGGATGCTTTAGGCCTGAAATAGACGAGCGACGGAATTCCCGATCGGGAATGTCGGACAGAATCTTACTTCGAATTCCTGGAGGATGCATATTTATTACGTTAACGTCGATAGATAAAGCCTGAATGAATGCTTTAAGCTCCGTGACCGTGAAGCGAAAATAACAGCGTAAGATGAAAAGCTAATAGACAAATAATGCATCCCAAATCCAACAATAACTTTGATACAATCAATGATTGTATTATTATAGACACATTTATATTATAACTGTTTTCAATAAACGTGCCAGGACTTGCCAGGTCTACTTCAAGCGTACCTGTTGTTAAATATATAATTTATAATTTTGTTAAATATTTATATATTATATTATTATCTATATTATTAAGGTATCCAAATTATGAATTTACAGTTGGAAATTTATGTTAAATTTAACACATTTCAACGTGTCCCAAATTTCACAGTCCACAATTTTCGCGTCAATTTAATACATGCTGAATATGACAGAAAGTAACACAAATATTTTAGGTGAAAAATTAATATGAAAAATATAGCATTGATTTAAGTTGTAAGCAAATTGTCAAAACAAATTTTTTAGTGAAATTAACATTTATTATATATTAAATTAACATTTTATTCATTTATATCTTTAAATAAATTATTTTTATGTTAATTGTTCAATTATTCGTAAATTGTGTTACTTTAATACAAAAAAAATGACGAATCTCTCAATTTACAATACAGCATATTCAAACGCATTATGTTACATTATGTTAAATTAGTACTCGGACATGTTAAAAGTTCAACACAAAAATGTTAACGAACATCGATATTAACACAAATACAAAATATTTTTTTAGTGCGTACGAAGGAAACACCACTTAAATAATTATTTCTAAAGCATGAAAGATAAGGAGTTGGGATAAGTTTTTTAAGCGCGCGCGGACTGAATATGTCCATAGACACAAAGAAAAGAAAGCAATCGAAGAGCTCACTAGCGTCATTTCGTTGCACAGCAACCATTCTTCCGGCTGACTCACTGAATGTGATAAAGGCCGAACGGACTTACGTGTTTCTCGTCATGCAAAGAGAGACTCTCGCGCGCGGCTAGCGGATTAAAGCTTTTTGTTAAATTACTGCCAGATTTGTACTGTTAAATTCAAAATATCAAAATATATCCAATTTCAGTTATTTTTAATCACTTCTATAGGTCGTCACTGCTTCAACTCAATATTTCATTAATATGAAAACAATGAAGTTAAACGCGACTTAATTATAATATAAAATTGGAATGATGAGAATAAATATAATTAAGTAAGAGATCCTATATCCTGTCAAAGTGGAGCTTAGTGCTTAAATATTTCGGTGTAAATTTATATCCAATTCTGTAAACCAGCACGGAAATCTTTTTCGGTCCTGAAACGCAATCACGAACAGAATAGAAATTATAATATCGCATGTTAAAGTGACAAGCAAATTTAATTTAATAATATTGTATACTAATACGCATTTCAAATTATTAGCAATTTTTTAGATTCTTATTAACAAATTATTAATATTCAAATTATTAATATTCTTATAAGACGTTTATTTGTTATTAACTTCTAGTGTGCTAAAATGTATTATTTTAGTACAAAATAGATGATTAAAGAAATCTGATTAATCTATTTCTGTCATTCAACAGCTTAGTTTCAAAGTAAAGTGTTCATAATGTATATATTTAATAAATAATAAACTTCAGAGTTGCCATAGAAAATGAATTTAAAAATTTCCTGACTTTCCCAGGTTTTCCAGATGAAAATGGAAAATTTTCCATGACTAATATGTACATTTAGATTCAAGAATTGTAGGAAAGCTATATTATTAAAAACGCAAAAATAGCTTAGTAGCATAGTAAAATTTTTGGGGCAAATTCAAGCCAGCAAAAAATAAATTAGTTTTGAAAAGAAGAATGTAGTTATGATGAAAAAGAGGGAAAGAAAAATAAAAGTACTAAATAAAATATAAATTTGAATTATTTTGTTAAAATCATTTAAAGTGCAAGTTTTGAATAAATGTTAGATATAACATTTAAAAAATTATAACATTTGAAATAGGAATAGTTTAAAAAAATTGTGAACAAATTTCAAAATTCTAGACTTTTTTACATTTTCTCGATTTTTCCCGGTTTTTCATGACCAATTTCAATTTCCCTGATTTTTCCCGGTTTTCTCGATTTTCTAGGTCTGTGACAATCCTGAACTTGTAAATAATAAATTAAATTTGAATCTCAGATCTATTCTCTTAGAGTGAAATCTCACTCTAAAAAGATTAAGATACAAAGATATTGTCTGTTGAAAGGAGTAAAAACATTTCCACTCTTTTCTTATAGCGAGATTCAATCCAAAAAAAAAAAATCTCACTACTTTTTTTTGAAAGTAAACCTCACTCCAAAATAGTGAAAATCTGCCACTCTTATTTAAGAGCGCAAATATTTCCATTGTGTTTTTCAATAGTGATAATATTTTCACTCTTGGAGTGAGATTTTACTCCAAGAAATTTAAAGGATAATATATTTCTTGAGTTTACTTGCTTTAGTTAAATTAAGTGACGTTAAATACAGGAACAGTGGCGATCTATAGGAGTGTTGAGATTAAAACTGAACTCAAATTGAATGTAAGTTGACATTATGAACATTATCAACATTGAGCGTGAAACAACGTAATTAATTAGCGGATATCTCGGTAGAGTATATAGTGTAACTCCTACACTTGGAGTACAAGGGACCTCCACGATTCGCGTCGCAGATCGATATCTGACACGTCGGTTATGTGATAGTCAAGCCGAGATAAAATCTCGCGACTGTAAGTCACGGCGCGCGTCATCGCCATTCGTCACTTTACCGTTCGTTTCTCTGTACCAGAGAGAGAACGTCGGCCTTCGGTACCGTGCTCGTCCATGAGCGCAATAAAATTTTCTTTGATCCACGTCACCTCACCTGCACGTAATAGACACCACCTGCGCGCGATATTTCAATCCCGCGCAGATTATACGTATCTATGCGGAAAACGCACAGTGCGTTTCCGTGCGTCGATCGCTTCTTCAGGGGAACTCGTGCGTTGCCTAGAAATGAACGATCGAGAGCGAAACCCGCAATTAGAACGCCATGCACGAGCGAAGGACAGGCGCGAATAGACGAGAATAGAAAAAACAAGAAACTCACATTAAGAGAAGTGTTTGGTATTCGTGACTATAATTTTATGGTAAAATAATTATAGTTAGGAGCTCCATATTCTCCTTTATTATTATTATATGCTATAATGTTAATGATAACATGATGTACAGTTTTCTTGAACTTGAAAAAGTTGTACTACAAGTTATGATATGCAGCAAAATATGAAGACATAAGTGGTACAAATAAACGAATTTTTATTCAATAAATGCAATCACAATTATATAGTGGATAGATATAATTATTTTCTTAAATTCAACTATTTGTACGAAAACGCGAAAAATATATTTAAAAAAACTGAAGACTTTCAAGTAGTGTGACTATTATTAACAATTCATTATATTTGCATTAAAACATAACTGTAAATATAGTTACCACAAATTCTAAAATTTCATAACCTTCCCTGATTTCAAGTCAAAATTTCACAACTTGACAAATTTCTTGACTTTAAATTTTGAAATATTTTCTATCTTAGCCCTGACTTGGAAATATTTTGTTGAAAGAGCAATTTAACATAAATTACTATTAAATTACTATTAATAGCAATAAAAAATAATGTAAATTACTATTAATAGCAATAAAAAATCTAATAGCACAACAGACTATATATACTTGCATGGTTGAAACATTCGCGAAATATAGTTGTCTCAAAAAAAGACTATAAATTATAGCATAAAAGATAATAAATTATGATAATTTATCTCGTTTCTTTCTCTCAGTGCTCGAAAGCGAGATAAAGCTGGCCGTTGTTACGCTGATTGCGCGATCGCGAGTTTAAAAGTCGAATTCTACATCGAGAGGAGGGAAATCTCATTAGCTCCAATTGATTAATGGCGTTAAATCGCGATTTGCCGGACGCAATATTAGATACGTACGCATCTCGGCACGTAAAGACTATACGCTACCCGCGGTGCATTTTTATATAACGGCGTTATAACTATTTTATGTAACGCTCTCTCACGGTAGTCGTTACAACACACAAGGTAACGCGCGAGCGGCTATCTTATAATGAATTACACACATCGTAATCGCGTGCAGTCATACGTACTCGCACCAGTAATCAACGATTATCTCGCTGACACTATTTCGCGCAATATCTTCGTAATGTACACCGGGAAAATTATTATTATCCAGGTGCGATCAATTAAACGTTTCGAACCCATATCGGGGGAAAAATATTAGGCTAAAGCAAATAAATGAATCAGCGTTAATCAGAATGGTCTGCAAAACTACGTAGTAGTTTCTTTTTTTTCATCTGTAGTGCAACTGATCGCGCGAGTACCGTTAGCGAAGTTAGCATTGCAACAAGGTGAAATGACACACGCCGACTCGCGACGTTAAAAGGGAAATGTCATTGGCGATCTTATCGTGATACCTGTTCCCGTCTAATCCGCCGTTTCACCTTCGACACTGCCTTCGCATTAAATGCCGGGTACAATCGATCACAGCTGATTTACGTTCGCGTCCCGCGGGAACGAGACGGAGGCGCGCAAGTCTAATGAGGAATTGATTGAAACACCTCCGGACAGCGCGTTTCGCACGAGTATCGTTATCGCTTCGTCCTGCACAGACTGTATTGACACAATTGTGGCGATTGGAATTTTAATCGACTCGTAGGAATGAGCTCCGTTTTGAACAACGCCGCAAACGCCTCTTTATACTGATTCCTCTTTACACCGATGAGAGAAAAGTATAATATTAATGGTATCTGTGATTGTATATAATTGTACGAAATAGTAATTATGATTATTAGGCGCTCCATTTCTATGATTATTGCACTTTGTGCAAATTATGTACCTTTATATTAAACGGAAAATTACAATAACAATAGTATGTTTTATGATTTTTATATAATGTACAAATTTTTTTGTAAAATAATAATAATATTAATTATATATATATATATATATATATAATGTCACATATAATGTTTGTATTTCTAGCGCTTTGGCAAAAATTACGTAATTCGTTGACGACGAATATGATAAATCTAAAAACTGAACTTTAATTGCAATCTAATTTACTCATACAAATTATTTAATTACTGTAAAGAAGAATAATTTTTTTTGCAAGTTATAACAATTATTTACAGTTCTAACTGTATAAATATACATCTTTTAATAATAATAGGTCCCAAAATTACCTACTACAATTTGTTGTAAATTTGTAATATAATTCTTTTAAACAGCATAAATATCAGCTACAGCCACAATCATTTTATCGGTGACGCCGCCGATTGATTTTCAAGCCAATTGCCATGCAACACGATCGGCGGAATGAGAATCTAATCCCGGCTCAACGGGCCAATGTCGATTGCCGTGTCGTACCGCCTCATGTTGTGTTACATAATGGCGATTATACAAGAATCGCATGCCGCGGCTGCCGGATCAGGGCCAGCGGTACGCGCGTTATTACGTAGCGAATAAATATATAATTGGGCTTGGCCGCATCTCGCGGGTAGGCTCGATTCAAGGCTGGGTCCATGACATAGAATCTCTGCGGTATTCTCGCGAATTACGCCGCGCGACGCGATATTAGCGCGATATTACAGCGTCATTATGAAATCACACAATCTTCCTCGATCCTCCTTCCCCTTTTCCCCACGTGAGAAATTCCATTCTCACTAGACCCAGGGCTCGGTCGTATTTCAAATAAATTTATTTAAAATATATATTTTATATATTTATATATTAATATATTAATATATTTTATATATTTATATGTATATTTATATATTAATTTATACAGTTATTAAAATATATATTTTAAATAAATTTATTTGTTATTTATTATTAAATAAATTTATATTTTAAATAAAGAAGAAATTAGAAAGTTATTTAATATTTATTATTTTAAACAACTTCTTCTGACCTATTTCTTATTCGATATTTTAAATAAGTTTTTAGAAATTTATTTTATATTTTATACTTCGAATAAGTCATCACTCTTTTATCGATTTGACATTTTAAATAAAAGCTATTATATATTTTAAATAAATAAAATGCATTCCAGAATCCTATTTCTTATTTTATATTTTTAATAATTTCTTGCGATCTATTTCTTATTTTAATATTTTACTTAATAAATTTTTGGAATCTATTTTACATAACATTTATGTTATTCTCTATTAGTTATAGTATTAATTAAATTGACACAAAAATTTAAGTGGACTATCTCGAACCACGTGAAATGTGTTAAATTAAAAAATTTTTTTATTACCTAGCACAGGGCTCGGTAAAATAACTGATACGATTTAAAATATAAAATAAGTTCCAGAAATTTATTATTTCTGAATAAGTTGTACCATTCTTTTATCGACTCCTACTCCTATTTTATATTTAAAATCAGTTTCTGGAACTTATTTTATATTTTAACCCTGTGCTAGATAATAAAAAGTTTTGTTAAATTTAATACATTTCACGTGGTTCGAGATGGTCCACTTAAATTTTTGTGTCAATTTAATTAATACAATAGAGAACAACACAAAAATTAACACAAAAAATATAAACTGACACAATTTATAAGCAAATTCTGTAATAGTTTTCAATATGTTAATACGTTTCAAATTAATATTTATAATATGTCGAATTAACACATCGTATTCATTTATTTTATTATTAGAATAATTTTATATAGAATACATTATTTTTAAGTTAATTCACTTATTCATAAATTATTTTAACACTAATAAAAATTCGATTGGCTACACTCAATGCACATGAAAGCCGTTGTACACAAATCGATGTAAAAATATGTATTTAATATAAACATAAAAACTAATTAAATCATGAAATCCCTAATACATTTTATCGTGCTGTTAAGTAAAATTTGTATTTTATAATTCGAAATATTTTCATTTTATTTTTACACATTAAATCAGTGTACAATGCAAGAAAATAAAGCAATCAAAGACCTTCAAATCCTTCCTTTCCATAAAACCAAAGATTCCGATTGGTTGATTTTCTCATATTTATGCATTACGCGTTACGTTGCAAAGGACTTTGCAAAATAGCGACGGCAGAGTCCGTGCTATTATTTAATCGTGCACGAAAGTTTCATTAAGACTTTAAGTACGTCAATAGTAGAATCGAATCACACGACGCGGGACTTAATTACGGAGCGACGGAGTTCTCCTGACGAGGAGCGAGGAGCGGAGCTTATCTCGCCGCGCAAAATAACGTTCGTGTACCCCAACGTTGCAAAAACAACGATAAGCGAAGCTGTAGAAATAATAAGTTGAACGAACGGCCGTCGCCATTTCGTGTGTTATTCTGGAAAACAGCACGCACACCGAGGAGGAAGTCATAGTTGTTAAAGCAGAACAGAAATTTTCACGTAACGCGAATATTTGGGAAACCTTCGTTGATAGAAAAGTAACACACCTCAAAATTAGCAACTTTTCAGTAGAGCATTTTTAATAATTTGAATAATTGGAACGTTTTAATTGTAGAGAACGATTTTATTGAAGTATCTCAAAATTTATAAAATACAGAAATCTGAAAATAATTTTATTAGATTATCAAACTGCAATTTCAGCTAATCAGAATTAGCTGCGATCAGAAACATTTTTTTTATAAATTGTTCTTTCCGTGAACAAATGAATTACAAATAAATATGTCACTTAAAAAAAAAAAATATATATTAGTTAGTTTATAGAATTGATTTCCTTTCGTTATCTCAAAAATGCTAATTCTGAACTTACGTCACTTTTCTATCAACGCAGTAATATATCTCTCCGTCAACGAGACCTCGCGCGTAGCGACACGTGAAAACAACACTTTGCAAACAAGATTGAGAACGCTAAGGAAAAATGAATATCAAACTGTACACGAGCATATATATAAATTACGCACGTTAGATATAATTTATCTGATTGCACGTCTAATTAAACGTCAACCGTGCCTCGCTCAAGCTGCTCGATTTCTTCCCTACAAAGCGATACCGGAAAAAAAATAGAAAGAGACCTTATCCTCTCGCAAAGAATGCAGCGTTGTGGTCATTGCAATGACCAGAGCATTTCTCGCATTCGACGATTAAATTGCTACAAATCAAAAGGTCGCTACAAATCAAATGTCGCCGCTGTAATACACACACATGTTGTTCGACATTGAAAAACGACATTGAAAAGATTACGCGGCATGTAATGTAACATTTCAAATAAAAAAAAGAGAGCAAATAAAATTTTATTTGTAAAAAGCATTAAACTCGAAAAAATACACTGTTAAATATTGAAGAATCAAATATGAATCAATTCCTTAAGTTAAATGACATCTTTCTATTTTTTTATTTTTAAATGTGTCAAAATTATTATTTTAATACAAAACTTGTGGTTAAAAAACAACCATGTCTAATTAATCCATTTCTGTGAATTGAATTTTATTGTTAGCTTCAAAGTAAACCTTCATAACTGCATTTGAGTTAAGTCAATACATTTCTTGAGTTAAATTTAACTCCATTATTTTAGTTAAACTATTTTAGTTAAAACAACGACATACATTGAGTATATAATTAGTGCAATGAGAGAGGAAATGTATAATTTTAATAAATATTCATTTGAATAGTATCAAACATTTACTCAAGATAAATAAACAAATAAATGATAGTCGAATTAATGGTTTAATACTAAATAAATACCTATGTTTACATTTAATAAATATTCAATTAGTAAGATAATTGTATCAGTATAATGGATATAATCCAGTTATTGGACAAAATGACAAAAATTTCAAATATTAACTACATGTATAACTCTAAATATGTTATTAAATTTAATAAATATAAATAATTTATTAAATAAATACGTCACTAAATTTTTATTAACATCGAATTTATTTAGAGTCGTCCGCAATTAGGTCATATCGGCTGTTCACTGACTAGTATATTTATCTGATTATTCAAACAAATATTTATTAAAATTTCAAAAGAATAAGAAATAAATATTGTAATCCTCCTTATAATTGTACATAAAATAATAAAATTCAAAAGCTTAATTTGGAGTCAGCGCGATAAGAAATATTATTAAAGTTTATTTTTTCTCAATCTATAGAAATAATTAAAAATAACTTGAATGTAATTTGCTAGTATAAATTAATAGTGTATAAATATTATAGTGTATAAATATAATAATTTAATAGTGTATAAAAATTCTAAATTCATAACAAATGGTGCGCTCTTGTCGTGACAAACGACTCTAAATTCTCACAAGTCTCTTTCTTTATAGGTAAATAACAGACTGTGGTTTCTCGATTTAGATTCCTCATAATGCGATGACACGTTTTTTCCGGCATTGGAAATAGTAAAACTATGATTACCTATAGTGCATCACAATATTGCATTACGATAGCCGTTTTTAAAAGCGTCACGCGCGCAAAAGCACACATATCGAGCGTTTTATCTGCAATTGCAATTTATAAAAACGGTGTCGTCGCTTATCATCCGGCAGAATCTACCAAAGATTGACCGGTTATCGCTACGTCACAACGAGGAAAAAGAGTGGCCCGTGCGCGTTCAATGATCTCTCTCTTTTTTATTTTCGTCGAGGTAACGCCGAGGTGACTAGATCCGACAAACATACGTCTGGTACGGTCAGATAAAAAGGATTATCCTGACGCAATCGTGTTCCGATAATAATATTCCGATTCCCGGAGAGAGCGATATATACTCGTGTTACATATACATAACATATATGTTACGTATATTATATTGTCTTGTGGCCGCCGAAAATCTGCGCTGAAATCACAAGACGCAGTCAAGCGCGGATCGATGCGTCTTAAAATCGCGATCGCTTCCAAGGCGAACCGGCCGACTTCTCGTGCTGTCGGTTCGCTGCCAACACGTTTATTTGTTCTCGATCTACGAAACGAGAAATAAAGCTGAAACCTCGAAGGCGAGAAGCTGCGCCTGGCCATCGATTTCGTATTATTTCGATAGCGCTGTCAGTATACGGATTTTTACTTTTTATTCTTAAACCGAAATGTTTCTCTCCAAGTCATGTTAATATTAGAAGTATTGAAAGATTATATATTATTGTCCCCGTTTCTTTAAATTATATTTTTGTATTTTTAAAAAAGACGGAATTCTGAAATTTTTTCACTTTACAATAATTACGTCTTTTATACTGAAAAAAATATTTGGTTTCTTATCATTTTCTTTGTTTTTATTTGTTTTTCGTAATAATTTATTCGCTTGATCCTTTCGAATAATAAACATTGGTATTTCCAGTTTAAATTCGTGGCTCTGTAAAGAACAAAGACGTATATTCACAACACGGGTTTTCTAGAAATTTTCTCGAAGTAGAATTCTAATTTTTTTTACTTTCTAACATAATTATGCTAAAAAGTTATTTTTTACTGATAATATTTGATTTCTCATCGCGTTCTTTATTTTCATATTCAAGACGGGTTTTTTTTATAATTTTAAAAAACAGTCTACGCTTTTCTCAATTCGAGGTACATAAAAATAAGCTATGTTGAATTTTTACGGATATCACTCGACACGCTCGATTGCTTCGAGAAATTGCGATAATCGCAGGCACAGATAATACACACACCTGAATACCTTCATCAGGGGCGAGATCGCTCTAATTAGCTCTGGGACAGCTAATATCCATATAAAAACTTCACGAGTGCCTCTCAGCTTGTTTACGCGAACGGAGAAAATGTCTCGAATGGTAGCATTACGCCTTACAATGATTTTACGCGAAACAACGTCCATACGTTATTCTTTTGTTATTATATATTATTTTCCAAGCGAAACTTGGACAACCCGTTATCTGTTAATTATCTTATAATAAAATGGGTGCCCGGATGTCTGGTAATATCTAAGATAATACTTTATAAATACCCGGATATTTCTAAGAAATATCAATATATATTTGAATATTGATCACACTACTTCCATATTAGCGATTAATTAATAATAACCGCCGTCAGTAATAAACAATAAATAATTTTCTCAAAGGTACTAATTTACAGATACGAAAGGTAAAATTATCTTGTGATATCAATTTGACATCGCATACCAATTTAATATACAGCTTTAGCCATAAATTTGTCGGTATAAAATTTCAATTTATTGCATTTTTTTGGAAAAGGTAATAAGAGCAAAAGGACGATTAACAAAATATTAAAATTACTTTTCAATAAAACTGTTCAATAAACTTTTATAACGTTAGATACTGAAATACAGATAACGTTTCCGTCAATTTATGAGGGCGCTTTATACTGTAGCCAAGACTGCAGTAAATGCTGTGTGTTTCAATTTGATTTTCTTACTCCATATTAGTTTACACTGTTAGATATTCAAAGAGCAATGATAACTCGATCTCTTGAGATGAATAACATTTTGTTATTTTTAACTTGCATGTCAAAGTGTAAATCAATTCATTTATGTGATTGAATTGGTTAATAAACTTTCAAAGTATTTAAAATTATTTTTAACTATTATAAGTCGCTACTGCTCTTACATAGTCGTTAATTTAATTAAAACAATGGAGTCGAGCAATTTAATTTTTTAAAATGTATTAAATTTCACTCAAAAGTTCATTATTTATTAAAGGCATACGTTATTATGGATGTTGTTTACTTTTAAATTAACCACAAAAAATGGATTAATATCCAATTTGATGGAAGATATATATATATATATATATATATATATAATAAAATAGTGTTACTTAACCTAAGGAAGTACGTAGTTACTCTCTATTCCTTTCTATATACTAACAAAACAACAAGAAAAACAAACAAAGAAAAAAAACAACGTTAGAATAGACAAACTCCCTCTAATA
>NW_012130125.1:1022413-1025462 GCF_000143395.1 Atta cephalotes | reverse complement strand
GAGAGAGAGAGAGAGAGAGAGAGAGAGAGAGAGAGAGAGAGAGAGAGAGAGAGAGNGAGANGANGAGAGAGAGAGAGGGAGGGAGAAAACGACGCCGGATGGCGCGAGAGAGGGAGAGATTGAAGCGTGGCGACGAGAGAGGAGAGGATTTCCACGCGATGGGCAAAGGGATGGCGAAGAAGGGGGAGGGGAGGGGGCAGGGGTCGCTCGGCAGGGCCTTGGACAGGCTGTCCTTGACTCAGCACAGTTACCCCGGACCGAAGTGTGACGTCATTCTGCATAACTCGCCTAATTGCATCGTTGCTGCCGCTGCACCGACCCGCTCTCCTACTCCATCGGCCCTCCCCCCCTCCGGCCCGTGTCCCTCTGCCCCACAGCGTGAGATGCCACAAGGTGCACCCCCCGTACCCCGCCGATCGAGCCGGGGGAGCTGAAACTCGCGATAGCTCTAACTGGGGCCCACCACGAAAGAGCGCGGCCGCGTCGTCGCCGTGGGTGTGCGCCGAGTCTTTTTCTTTCTTTCTTTCTTTCTCTCTTTCCTTTTGGAATACGCATTTAGGCGCGACACGATAAACGATAACTTCGCGATTGGTTCCGCGGAACTGCAGAAAATCGCAAATGAGAAAGGCTGCGTCTAATAATTGCAATTCGTGGATTTTTTTCTTTTAAATCCCTCAATTTCTTCAGAAATTATTATACATGTGAAATATTACTTTTTATATATCAAGAATTATAAAATATTATTACTTTAACTGCAATTTCCTAAATCATGATAGAATAAATTATCAATAAGATGGCATTTATATTATTATTAATTATTAATTAGTAATGTTGCAAAAGAAATTAATATTTATGTGAAGCTTTTGTTGGTGAAAAATGTTATTGTTTAAATCTAAAAGAGAATACTTAAATGAAATTTAATGAATAAATTACATGGTACAGTAATTGAATTTCTAATTGAACTTTCTTACAAATATAAAAAATACTACAAGTTTAGATAACTACAAGTTTACATAAATATTTTAATAAATTCGAAAATGTAGATACTACATTTTAGCCAAGATGGTAAGATGATTGAAAATAATGACTATCCTAGACAAAAAAAACGAAAAAAAACGAAAAGAATCAGTTTTTCACAATAATTTGCTATGAATAATCAAAATTATACGTGTTTATTACTTCTTTTGAAGTAAAATATTTCACTTTTTTTTTAGTTTGCCATTTCCTGCTGTTACTAACAAATCTTAAATATCTTAATAATTACCGGTATATTATTTATTTTTCACTAAACACATTCAATTATTGGGACATACCTTATATAGCGTTTATTTTTAACATACCATATTTTAATAAATACATATCTTCATTATCTCAATAAAGTAAAACAGAATCTAAATTTCTTGCAGTAAACCACTTCACTTCTTGAAAAAGAGTAACAATTTTCGCTCCTTTTAAAGTGAATTTTCACCTCAAAGGAATAAAGTATCATCCTTTTTCTTTTAAATGAGGTTTCACTTCTTTGAAGTGAAAATTCACTCTTTTTTCAAGAAGTCAAATATTTTAACTTGTTTTCAAGGGTAATTATATTTTCACTCTCGTGAAGTGAGATTTCAGTGCAAGAAATTTAGAGTGTATCGATCGCCGGTTTTGACATCGATTTCACGCGTAAAGCACCGCGAGTATGTAATTACTCGCTCGGGGTTTGCGCGTGGCGTCGCGATTTCGTATTCATATTTGTTAGCATGTATCACACCTGACCGGCTCGTTCGAAACGACGGCGCCGAATAATTTATTCCGGGAGCGTATCCGGTCGGCCCGGGCGGGCGATTTTGCGATACGGCCGCCTCGTATGCGCGGGCGCAAGTCGGTCGCACGAGTCAACGACATCATTAAGCGACTCGTGTGCAACGCAACCGACGTAGAGGACGACCGTGGCAATGCACGCCGATCGGGCGAAACACTTTCTCCTGACGCGACGCGAGGAGAGGAGTTCCCCTTATCGCTCGCCTAACAGCGAGCGTCAAAAACGTACACGGATAATCAGCGTGTCGCCATGCGACGTTTTCTATCTCGGGGATAAGTGCATTCGCATGTCCCAGCACGCTCGCAAAGTCGCCGTAGGCAGACGTACCGAGTTATTTCGCGAAATGATAATTGACGTAAACAGAACAGACGTTTCGATGGACACGCCTGAACAAATCGGATTCGGAGGAAGAAAAGAGGAGTTGACTTAACGCTTACATATACATGATTGATGATTTTCCGCTCTTTTAATACGTACGATGAAGTTCGTTCGTTTTACGGATTCATTTTCATCATTTTTTACAAGATATAAAAATTTGGAAGTTTAATTTTTTTATGCGGAAGAATTTATTTATACAATAATTTTTTGTACTAAAATTATTAAGTGAGGGGAAATAAATAAAATAATATGAACGCTTTGAAGAAATATATACTTTTTTATTAATAAGAAGTTTGATATCAACACTAATAATTTAATAATTAATAGAGTTAAATAATATTTCGTTATTATTTTAACTTCTATGTATGCCAAAATATAAATCAATTCATCTATGTTAGTTTCGAAAACAACGTCCATATTTATGCACTTTATAAACAATAAACTAAATATAAATAAACTGAATGTGAATAATAACCTGAATACAATCAAAATATATTTCCCAGATGTTCACATTATTCCGTCTAACATCTGTATTTCTAAAATTGCGTAACAAAAAGAAACAAAAAGAAAAGGATAAAGACCATTATTTGCCAGATGCTCCTAATATTAAAAAGGAAGGAAATGCAGAAAGAAACACAAGACACGAATGACTCAATATATATATATATATATATATATATCAAGGATTAAGATTAAAAATTTTCGAACAAATATTCCTGAAAAAATTAATCTCTCATTATAGGCCGGGTAATCTCCTTCGGTCGAGAGGATATAAAAATTAGGAAAGGCTCTAAATGCGCGGCTGGCTTTCCTTGGCTCAAAATATTTTACAGCCTCCTCTTCCTTCCTTCCTTCTCTCTCTCTCTC
>NW_012130125.1:1019016-1020354 GCF_000143395.1 Atta cephalotes | reverse complement strand
CTCTCTCTCTCTCTCTCTCTCTCTCTCTCTCTCTCTCTCCCCCCTCTCTCTCTTTCTCTCATCGTCTCGCGAAAACGCGACCCTGAGATGGTGCCCCTACCCCGGCGCTGCAGCCTGAGAAAACGACGGCGGCGGAGGCGCGAGGTGGATCGTTACGACCCTGAATTGATCCGTATAGCACAACGTCGTCGTCGCGGCCAGCTGGGAGAGAGAGACCAGAAAGAAAGGAGTCATCGACTCGCGTTTGACTTGGCCTTCGGCTATTACCGCCGCGGCCAACTGCAGCCAGGCCTTTCTGCAGCGGCCATATAGATAAACAAAGTGTCCGACGGCCCAGGGATCTCATTTTTTTTCTTCTCCCCCGCCATCGCGCTTCTGCCCTCGAAACACGCCGCGCGGAAATGGGCGATCATCGACCGATCGATAATTTAATCGCGGATCCGGATTATCGTACCGAGCCGCGACAATGCGCCCCATTGTGATCGTTACACAATTCACTCCCGCCTGTGAACCGCAATTTTCACCACCAATGAAAATTTGCGTAGGTAGGGAAGACCGGGGTCAGTTGATAGGGGTAAGTAGAATAATCGAGGCTACATTAAAAACAAAATATGCGTAAACGAGCAGCGACTATCGCTAAGTCTGTAACATCTTGTTGCGAACACAACTATGATAGAAGTTATGCCACCATTTTAAAAAATCGTACATCTAAGTAAATATTTTTATTCTTAAAGTTTTTGTTTTACATCGTATATGATTGTCTGAGATATTTGATTTAATACTTAGATAGTAAATTCTTACTTAAGAAAATCCAACAGATTTTTTTTGTTTATGTGCTTCTGTTATTGTGTATTGTTAATGTTTTTAAAAAATGAATGGATGGGGATAATAGACTAACCACAGCATGGAATTGTATGACTCATTTAGTGACGACTCTTACAGTACTTACTCAAAATTTTATTCCTTTAAAGAGATTTTCCTCGGTGATAAATGTTATAAGTTTAGTTTTTCAATCTTGAAAACTAGGCTCATTCACCGTGTTTTTGCACGAAATGAATAAATTTTGCAAAAAGAAGCATTGTTTTGTCCTATGAAGCGAATGATTGTGTTTAAAATATCTTTTTAAATAAAAATTTCATTAACATGTCCAAAAATGTCACTTAAAATACATTAATCTTTATTTTAATAATCTTAGTCAAATTATCCCGGTCCGGTAGTTAAATCAGATGGAATGCATTAGAAAAATGCATTTTTTTCATATTATTAGTTTCCCCTTATTATTAAAATATTATTAGATAAATATATATATATATATATATATATATATATATATAATAA
>NW_012130125.1:1006492-1018996 GCF_000143395.1 Atta cephalotes | reverse complement strand
ATAATATATATATATATATATATATATATATATATATAATAACTGGTATAGCAATTCATTTTTTCGACAAGTCTCTTAATTTCGTCTGTAAATATTCGGAAACTAAAAAATGAGTTTATTAGCCCCGGTCTCCCCTATTAAAAAAATGTCTGTAAGACGCTCGCTCTATCTTTATAGTTATTTTGTTACAGTGTGTTAATAATAATAATTAGTAATTTATAATTGTATACATATAGTTGGCACCGGAAATAGAATTACAAATGAAATATAATTTTAGGAAATACAAAAATATATTTTTTGGTATATAGAATTATAAATGTAATTATATTAGTACTAACATTACAGCTTAATAACAGGAGCTCCCATAATTATTTTATCGTGCGATTATAAGTATTGAAATATACTTTCCTTTTTCTTTGATAATTCTCAAATGTAAATATTTTATTTATAACATTTGATGTAATATTTAAATGTTGGTTAAATATACTAATAATAGGAATAATAAGTTAAAAACATAATAATAATAACCAATCGTTTAATGATAATTAAAAAAATAATTTTTTAAAAGTAAAATTAAATTAAAACAAATTTAATTAATTTGATTACATTAATAAACGTTGTTTGATAAAAATTATTTCATCAAAGCTTCAATTGTCATCTAGGCTTGATTAGCATTATCAGACTTTTTTCAATACGAAATTGAAGCAAAACGAGCCCTGACAAGGTTTACCTTTGTCTATTTGCACATTTTCACGCGTATCGTACTCTTTGTTTGTCGCTGCGATATAAGAACGTTTGTTTACGAAACATCTCACGGGATAACCTCTGGATCAAGAAAATATTTTTCTCTTCATTGGTTAATTACTTCACGGTAACGATTTCGCTTGGAGTGCAATAACAAGGATTATCCTCATTCTAAAATTCCATAACTTTTCCCCTATTTGCAAACAAAATTTCATATCAATTTTCCCTGACTTTCAATAATATTTTGAAATATTTGTATTTCCTTCCTAATTTCAAAATCGTTAAATATTTTATTGAGGCATCAATTTAACATAGCAATATAAATTATTATTAATGTTGCTGACGCTGCTTGCATTTTAATTGGTAATATTCCAAAAATCCATAGATGTGATGTACATACATTAAACTTCTTTAAAGCCAAGAATTTTTATTTTCCAGAAAATCTTGTAAAATTCCGCGATTTTTCCGAACCTTCGGTCGTTTTCAATTTCTCTGATTTGATCCTTGATTTCTTTGATTTCCAGTTCGTGGCGACTCTGATGAGCGCAAGATGGGGTAAATTACTGAGGGCTGTGAAGACGAAAGGAATTCGACAGGTATAAAATGACACCGCGATAATATAGCCGATCATTATTACACGCGCGAGCATGCAATCGAAACTGACGTCACTGTCACGAATGGAAATATAATTATCTTTATTGCATCTCCTTTTCGAGGACGACCGTCATGCTGTATCACGCGTTGGGCTTGAATCCCGATCGAGCCTGGTATTCGTAAAAAAAAAAAAGAAAAAGAAAAGAAAAAGCCCAAGGACGAAAAGTCAGATGGAATCATCGGAATCATAGCTGCTAAGTGCGAAGTAGTAACAACGTTGATCAAAACAAATCTGCATTGCCAATACAGTTGCGATTGCTAATTGTTCAATCCATTAAAGAAATAGCATGTCATGGATTAAGAAAAAAAGACTAGAAACGTATGTAACTGAATCGACAGGGCGATTTATGCGCTCTGATTGTTTGCTAAATCACACTGGAAGGTGTTCATATTTATGACTGTAATTATATGATAAAATAATTATGGTTCCATTTTTACAGTTATGTAGTGTGCTATATAATGACAGTAATCATTTAAAAAAAAGATGCCAAGTATAGACGCTTTTCACGAAGAAAAAAGACTGTTGTATTAAATTAAAATCTAAGTAATTCTATTTTTTTTTAAATAAAACCTAAATGCTACGTTTCTTTGTTTGCCCACTGAGGATCTTTCTATTTCAATCCTTCCTAAAAATTCTTCAATCCTTCATAAAATTGCATTTTATCTAACTTAAAATAAATGATAGTATTTTTTGTAGTAGTAATTAAATTTGTACTTTATAATAATAATTACATGGAAAGGAAACTAAATTTTAATAAATAATTGCTTGAATAGTATCTATAAACATAGGAATTATTTACGGAAAATGAAATATTTGCTAAATAAAATAATAGTTAAATCAAATTAATGATTCTTGTACCAAATAAATGTATATTTACACTTAGTAAATATTCAACTCTGGCATTATTCAAACAAATTAATATTTAATATATTTTTTCCATGTTTATAATTCCATATACCAAAAAAATACATACTTAAAATATTTAAAAATAATTACAATTTATAATCGGAATCAATCAATCAATATATTTAGAACTAAAATGTGTAAAAAAAGTTATTATTATACTAACATTACATTAAACATTTTTCAAAAAAATTTCTGTTTAAAAAATAGACGAATCAGAATTTTCTGATTAAATTTATTAGAATTCTAGTTAAGATAAGAGAATTCTAGTGGATGCAATAAAATATTCTTACTAGAATTCTATTATAATTTTGACCAGAAAAATTATATCAATCAGAATTCTAGTTACTTCAATGAGAATTGTAATAGATTTAACCAGAAAATTCTGATTCGTTCCATTTTCCACCAGAATTATTATTTAATCCAACTAGACCGTTTTTTTCAGTGTAACATAACAATTATAAAAAAGGATAATTATTTTATCCTTAGTGAAGTTATAATGAAAAATACAAAAACTTTTCTCAGTGCGAAAATTCCACCCCAATATACGTCGAACACACAACTGAATTATATTCAGTCATTGCCTGTCTGAACGAAAGTCATCGACCTGCTTAAAAATATATTTTCCGCCTCTCGCATGTCCGGTGCAATTTGTAATGAATGATTCGGAATTAAACGACTTATTGACATTCGTCGCATAAATCGCAGCCGCGTCGAGGCGGATCCGCCGTGAATTTAACGGGCGTAGAAAGTCTAATTAGTCGATCGCGGATTTTAACCGTAGCCATTAAAGTCAATGAGCGATGAGAATCATGTATAATCTCTTCGCTATGGGCGCCCTCGATAATTTATCAGCTGTCACCTTTCCTGCCGGAACCGCGAAATGTCATTATCGTATCAATTATTTCATTTTTCTTCGTCGAACATATACACGCTTTAAACGCAATTAAATTAATTACGCGGTCGCGATCTTTTCTTTCGATTTTTGACAATTATACAAAATAAGTGGCGATCGTAGCCGCCTTTTTCAACGTATAATTATTTAAATGATAATACATAATATTTAGTATAACGTACTTTTTCAAATCTCCCTTTTTACTCGACTTTACTTCGTAATACTGTATTTGGACGCGGAGATAGACAGGATGAGCGGGCGGAAATTTGCGTGTACATAATTAACGTTCGCGAGACGTACGGTGTTTTTATTCATGAGTGAAACGTACGTAATTACGTACAAATGGCGAATTTGGCGAAAATAATTTGTGTAAGTTGACCCGAATAAAAAATTAATCACTGCTTAAACGCGACCCGTAATAAGTACATAACGTCGGAAGTTTCCTGTTGGCGTTCGTAATAAGTGCGGAGAGCAAATATGCGCTGTTAGATAACAAAGGAGCAATGGCAACCCAAGCCTTTGAATTAAATAACATTTTGTTATTTTTAACTTCAATATATAATATGTGTGTCAAAATAAAATCAATTCATTTATGTCGTTATTCTTAAAATCAATAACGTATGCACTTAAATAAGAAATTTGAGTCAAATTCAATATATTTTCTTAAATTGTTTAACTATATTTAATCTGTTGCAAAGCGCATAAAATTAATGCAGCACGAGACATGTGAAGGACACGCTGCCGACGCCAACATCTTCAAAGGCGTCGCTGCAGAGCAATCGAGTCCTGACTTTCAGTAGAAAAAAAGTCAAAGTTGTTAATTACGTATTTCTTAAGAGAATTAATTCGAGTCACTCGCGATCACTCATCCGTAATATTTATTACGTTTAATAATATACTGTATTTATTGCTTATCTACTTGATAATTCATCATGAGAAGAAAGAGAGAAAAAACCGACACTAAACATAGGAAGTCTAAGTTGCAAAACTGGATTGATATAATAAACAAATCAAGGAACGTTTTCAATGATTTATCTCGAAAATTCAATGGAAATCTTTTTCTCTTTCTCTATCAAAGATATATACTTATATATATTTTAATTATGCAAATTTATTTATATTTTTAATAAAGATTTTTTTATAAGACTTTTTTAAAACATACTTTTTTGTATTTAAGTATCACTCATAAAAAATGTCTCGCATTTTATTAACTGGAACTCTCTGATAACTTTGAGACATTTTCCTATAATTTTTAGTGTAATTAAAATAATTTTGTGCTAATCTTAGTTTTGACAGTTTTATTGTATTCACGTAAAACTAATTATCGTATTTTGATAAGTTCAAGTGTTGCAATTTTTTTCTATGGTTGAACATTTTTAAACTTTTAAAATTAGTAACAAAAAATTTTCAAATAATCAGTTCCGTATGTTCATTGCGTTATAAAAAAACTTGTGTTCCCATTATTTGTCGACATTTAATTTAATATTTTAATATTATATCTTTCCCTTGAATTTTATTATAATTTTAAGAAAATACAATAAATTAAGAATGCCTTATTGTGCCAAGATTGTATCTCTTCTGTTTAAATATAAAAGAATAATTCGTATTGAACAACTGAATAATTTAACATAATTTTCTAACAATAAAAAAATAAATCATTTTAATTAAGAAAGACTCCGTACAACGAACTGTTGTTAGCAAAATATAAACATTAAAAATTTAAAAAGAGATAAGTTGGTTACATAAAAATTGGACATATTTGCCCATAGGACAAATTCTACCTTCATTTTTAGAATTAGCATAAAAAAATACACAAGCAAATACATCAGCCAAAAATTATCCGGAACAAATTTAATAAAATCATTAGCGATCGATCCCCATTTCTTGTTCTCTTCTCGCAAAGCGTTAACCCGCTGATCTTGAAACCGACAATAAGTAAACGGAGGAAAAAAAAAAAGAAACTGCTACGACAGAGAGCGACATTGCAGTCTGAGAGCAGGCGCTCAGAAAGAGTTAACGAGTGGTAGTTACACACCGATTCACATCATCGGTCGGCGCGGGGCGGCGTGAATTTTCTTGCGAAGGCACTAAGGCAGGCGCGCGCGTGACGGGCGAAACGAGCCGCTGTCCGCCCTGTGGATTTGCGAACGCCGAAGAAAGAAATTCCTCGGATTCGCAAGGATCCGGATTTAGCCTCTCTCTCCCTCGCCGGGAGGACGAGAGGAGGCTGGAGGGCCATCGAGGGATCGAGAGTATCGCGCCGAGGAGCGGTCGGGTATGAGGCAAGGTGCAAGAGCGAGTTCGAGCGAGCGCGAGATGCACAGGAGCGAGGAGATGCAGAGATGCAGGCGCGCGCGAGCTTTATTGGGAGCGTCTGGATGCAGTTTGGCCGTCCGTGACTACGAGACTCCGAAGGTCCCCGGAACATTGACCATTCGGCTCTCTTAAAGGACTCTGCCTGCCAAGGTCACCTATTGAGTCTCCATGCCCACTTCTTCCCCGCGTCCTCCCGCCCTTCTCTCTCCCGTCTTCTCGCATCCAGCGTGCTCGGATCTTGTCGAAAACCCGCGCGATGATCCGGCGAGGCGCCGCGCGATCCGTTGATTTACACGAATCTCCACGTGCAACAGTCGGGATTATTTACGGCTTTCTCTCTCTCTCTCTCTCTCTCTCTCTTTGCAATGCGAATGCCAGGGAGAAAATCGCTCTGCCGCGTTTAGCGGGCGGAATCCGACACGCGAAACGGCCATTGTGTTTCGATCTCGCGCCTGACTCGGGGCGCATTGGAAATAAACGATGCGCGTATATTCCGAGCCGTATATTGCCGCCACCGCGATGGCGTGACTGACCCGATCGCTCTTTGTACAGCTTAGTGTAGAGATCCTCGAATAAGGAGATTGGACACAGTTTAGACAATTACTTGATTGATTCGCCATATTTTTCAGGACGCTAGATAGAATGAGATGCGTGGATTTCTCATTCTGTCTTATGCATTATCTATCTCATTTTATCTTAAACAGGTCCTGAAAAATATGGCGGACCAAATGTGTCGTGTCCAATCTCTGCTTGAGGATCTCCAGTCTGGTAAATCTCTAATCCACCTAGGGTTTGCCATTTTCTTTTTTTAAGGGATATCCGAAGGAATTTTCTGAAGGCGTCCAGAATAATCACATTAGGCAACAAAATTTGACCTTTCTTTGGATCGCGAATGTGAATTTCCATTGTTTTTTGCCTGTTGAACTCAAACTCTATTACTTAAATTTGATTATCAATTCGCATTTCTAATAAGAAAAATAGCGTCAAAAATATAAAAAAAAATTCTTTTTAATATTTATAACGTTGTAATATCGACAGTAATTTTTTAACTTTTATTAATTAAAAATATTTAAAATGCATTTCTCGTTTCGATATATAATTTTCGCTTCTGTGATACAGCAATTTGAAAATAGTTCGCTTCCCGCTTTCTCTTGAAATAAAATCTCACTCCAAAAAAAAGGAATGAAAATCTCTCTTATTCAAAAATATTAATATTTTCATTCTCTTTTAATAATGATAGATTTTCTCACTCTTTTAGAGATTTTACTCCAAAAAATTTAGAGAGTGTTTATATACAAAAAAGACATTTTATTCTAAAAAAAAACAGATACCTTAACATTGTATTGTATGGATAAAAAAAAGTGCTTTTGTATTTACATAATAAAAATATTAAGCAGTTATACTTTTTTCATTCATCTGTTTTGAATTCTTTCACTTGCATTGTCATCTATTGATTACCGACGTTATATACAAGTTTAAAAAGTTCTTGAAACAAAGGATAATTTAAAGCAAGTGCCATAAATCAATGTTTTAGCTAAATTTAAATAATAAATAATAAGATATCTCATATTTTTTTATCAACGTTGCATACCTAATGTAAGAATTGCTTAATCATTTTTCTCCGTGCAAAACATTCGGAATTTTTGGCCTATCAGTTCCAGTTAAAAAAATGTTGATATGTCTCTAAGCACATCCAAAGACATCGATCTCGAGACTACATCGCGTCCAAATAAATGTTGACGATCTCGACGGCGCGATGCGGTCTACGACGCGCATTGATCACGAAGTCGAGTGTCTTCGCGGCTTCGTCTCTCGCGCCAGAGATGAAGCCATTATAATCTTGCCGCATATATACATGGCGGCATAGCTCGGCACGGGACGCTTTAGGCGCATTTTACGGTTTACCGGCCGCGAAATGAAACGCAGGGGGCAAAGAAGCGCAGCGCGGCCGCTAATGTCAAAGCGCGAGAATTAACGGCTTCTCTTTGCGCTCGCTCGAGTAATACGACTTCTTTTGCGTTAGTCGGCACTTAACAATTCCGATCGTTCGAGGAGATCCGGTGTTATGGACGGGATTACATCGCACACGCATTATCGCTTATATCTTCGACCAGGGAATGACCAGATCGCGACCGTCGAATTTCTCATTTTTCCAAGCATTTGAATTATTACACTGAAAAAAAATATAGTCAATTTTAATAAATATTTACTAAATATTTATTAAATATAAAGATATATTTATTTGATACAAGAAATGTTAATTTGATTTAACAATCTTTTTTTTTATTGAACAAGTATTTACTTACACTGTAAGTAAATGTTTAGTTGGCAGTATTGAACTAAATATTTAGTAAAATGAACTATATTTTTTTCTCAGTGTATACATTTGAAAATATAAATCCTGAAACGAAGAATGTAGATTCAAAATAAAAAGCTCAATAACATCGTCAATTTAAAACTATGTAATAAGAAACGTTTATCCCAATAAGGACTGCTGATCGATTTTTCAATCAAAAAAATACATCAACTTTGAGATCAAATTTGGACTAATGGTCGATCGAAAATCGATCACTCCCCTCCCGCCATCTAAATGATCAAAGATTTTTGGCAAGTAGGCTTATAGGTAATATTATATAGTAGATTGAATTAAAAGGATTTTAAATTTTGAGAAAAAAAATTTGTCTTAGTCCTTAATGGGTTAAAATCAATCAATCTGATGAATTCCACGTTTATCGTAACAACCGATAAATTCGCAGTAAAAAAAATATCTTGTACTTGTTTAAAATATCGGTGCTTATTAAAATTTTTTTCATTAAATTTTTAAGATATTTGAGTGTTAATCTTCAAGTAAATAGGCGATTTAATTTAATGTATTATAAATATTAAATTATAACACAAACATTAATCTTTCATTCATTTATTAAAATTTACGTTTTAAATAAACTATGTTTGTTTTATGTTATCTGTCCACTTTTAATCATAAATTGTGTTACTTTAACACTAAGGCCCAATTTTTCATTATCTAATTAACTCAAGCGTAACCCAATGTTTTATCCAATGGGCTTCATCCATATATCATGATAAATAAAACCCATTGGATAAAACAGTCAGGTTAAACTTAACCACAAGTTAACCAGAAAATGAAAAGCCGAGTCTAAAAAAAGTTAAACATTAAATATTCGAATGACATGATCACATTATGTTAAATTCCTTTAAATGGGTAGATAGAATGGTATAGCATCCCAGCTATAATATTCTCTAAATTCTCTATTCTCTTCTTTGTAGTTTAATTTTGTTAAAGAAATATGCTTTCACAGAATTTTTCCAAATCGTGTTACACTTTTTTGTGTTAACTTTCACATAATATTACATTCCAACATATTCATCTTGTGTTAAGTTAACGCAACAATTTAAGTGGACGAATTCTATTTGGGATACATGAAATTCATTTTTTGATATATTTAGATAACAAAATTAATAATAAAAAAAAGCGAATAGTAAGCAATGTCAAATAATAACTAACAAAATCACGAAATGAGCTCTTAATGAGCTCGGTGAAGGCGGTGCGAATTTCGTGTATTGATCCTCGGCGCGCCGCACAAACCACACGTTTAGATGTGCCGGCTGCTGTATGGCCTGAGGAGAGAACGAGGATAAAGACGCACGTGGATAAGTGAACGGGCAAACATCCCGTGACGCAACAGCAAACATATCCGCAACGAACTCGAGCGCGCAAGTGTACAGCCTGCCGCGGCCGTTATCATGCGCGTGCGTATGCAAACGAGACAGAGAAAGAAATAAATAGAGAGAAAGAGAGAGAGAGGGAGGGAGGGCGTATGCGAAATGCGCGAGGAGAGGTCGATGACTGAACTCGCGTTGCACGTTGAAATTTCGGGAAAAATGTCTGAACGACCGGAAATGACTGTGTGGTCGACTGTTGCGGCCATAGAAGCAAAGAGTCGAGAGTTTAGTTGCACTGCGGACGGGGCAACGGACCGGAGGCCGATTGGCATTTGAATGTTGCCGCTGGAAACGTCGCGAAACGAACAGTCAGGGAGGAAGCATAAAGAAAGCCCGGTTTAAAAATATGAATTTTAGACAACACGCGCGAGAGCGAGCTCTGGTCCGTTCTCGACAGCGCTCATCATTCAACCTTACTTACTTTGTGTGGTTTTCTTTAATGTTAATTACTCGCGTGAGGTGTGTTTGACACCCCAACATTATACCTTAATTTCAAAGATGTTCTCATATTGAATACATCCCTTCTGTACATCCCTTAGATAAAGCTAAACGCTAACTTTTTTAACTGTGAAATAATTTGCACTAAATAGAGGAAGTCATGAAACGTTTTAGTTTATTGAAACAACTTATGCCCGTTTTCACTAATATAGTTAACTTTAATCTTGATTCAATTCATCTTTTTCTAGTTCTAGAATTAGAAAGAGATAAAGAGTGAGTTGAATTGAGATTAAAGTCTACATTGATAAAAACAGGTATTAGTAAGATAATTGGATCCTGCATGTCCTACTTAAACTTTTTTTTGAATTTTTTGTCAAGTCCAAAATTGGAAATTGATGATTAGAATTAAAAGAAGAAACATTTCTGAGCATTAAAAAAAAATATATATATATGAAACTTACTACTTTCAAATATTTACATGGATCTACTGAAAACTAAAGAAGCCGTAACATTTAGGTCATACTGGATACTTATACCCTAAGTATGTTTTCCTCTTCTAAATATAATCTACATATATTTTCCTCTTTTTACATCGCAATCACGACAATAACAGAATGATCAAACCGAACAATGAACTTATGCGATCGAAGCAGACAGTCTACACGACTTATTATATGTATAGTGTTATCTGTTTGCTATGTCATGACCCACAAACAGCGAGTTGATCATATTACCATATAGGATTCGGTTATCTTAGTATTTATGTGAAAACTACTTTTGGTACAAGTTTGTTAGCCACAGAGTGATTATAGCTATAGATAGAAGTTCTTTGAATAAACAGAACGAAACACAAAAAAAACTGAAGAGAAAAAAATGTAGCGATTATGGAATAAGAGGGAAAATATAGAATTCCACCAACTAGCATATAACTTTACAAGTCGAGTACGCATACATTTTGTTATCAGTTCAGTTATATCATCTGAAAGCCACGTTCAAAGCCAAGACTGTAGTTACAAAATTAATTCCTCCATATATTTCTCAAAATGATGTGAACAATACACGCCTGTAAAATTATTTTGTAAAAAAACCGACGCAGCTTTTACGACAACGCAGTAAATATTAACGACGCAGTCGTTAAAAAATAATGAGTAGCCAGTATTATAATGTCCAAAGCCTGTTCTACAATGTGCTTTTTATTTGTCTGTTGCATACTTTTTACCTCTTGCTTTTTTCCCCTTTGCCATCGTTTTATTGACAATTGTATTTCTTGCTATATATTTCTTGTTTCTTTCGAAGTACGTAACTTTTATCTCGGGCGACATAAAACAAAAAACCGGATAAAAAGCAAAAAGACAAGATATAAAAAAATAGCAAAAAACAAGGAACAGAAAACAAAAGACACATTGTAGAATAGACAAACTTAAGCAAACTTAAGCAAACTGTATGTATAAGATATCATGGTATTTTTCTCTTCCATCTATTCTATAACCATCTTTTTTTCTCTAATAATTTCTCTAATATATAAATATCATTTATACATTTAGCGAATTTAGCTGAATCCCGAACGAATAATAATAATAATAATAATAATAATTTTATTACATACACTTACGAATTAAATTTAAACAAAAATGTTTAAAATTGCAAAAAAATAAAAAGTTGATCTCACGAACGCTAAACATCAACTCTCGTAAAAGAAAATCACGCCACATAAATTGTATGAATTATTGTCAATAACAAAAAGAGGAGAATCATCTTATCGATTTATGATCAAAAAATTATTCCACGTACGGATTCGATTTGAATAATTAAAGTCAGTTTGTCGTAATTTTTTTTATGCGCAACTTAAATTCACACGTTTTTTCCAAACATATTTTTTCCTATCGTGCGTAACGAGAAAATAGCGTGATAAAAAATATCACTGACTGTTTGCGTAAGCGTTGTTTACCGTCGAGATGTGCGACAAGGAAGGAAAGAAGGAAATCCGAAAGCGAGAGCGAATGACGATCTTGACGCGATCTGCCAGTCGCACGTAATAAAGTCTTGATGTCATTTGGGATAAAAAGATAAAAAGCGATAAGATCGCAAAATCGCGCGCCGCAACGAGGCTCTTTAATTGCAATCGCGAAATGAAATAAATTACGGCAAACTGCGCCGGGCGCAGTTGCAAAATTCGCGTATATACATGACACGCGAGCGTTGAACGACCGATGTTCAATACGAAGCACAAAGCGGCGCAAAAACGTGGTAAAAACGGGCGGAGAAAGCAAACAAAAAATACGATAAAACTCTGTCGTCGTCGTCATCGTCGTCGTCGTCGTCGTTGTCATCGTCACATCGTCGCGGCGATGAATCGGTCGTTGAACGTCGATCGAGATTTATTCTTAAGGCTTATGCATGCGCATATTAAATAACGTAAACGACACGACGCGTGTCGAAAAACACGTTTTGTCGTCACGCCCCAATTACCCACCGTGACACGGTTTAATCCGATTTTCATTCAAACGACATTAATTTCATAAATTATTGCGCAAACAGGAATCATGTATTAAATCTAACAATGAGATTTGCAGATCGCGACGTTCTTTCTCTCTCTTTCTCCCTCTTAGTTATTTTACTTATTTTTATTTTGACTCGATTTGATTTAATTTTAAAATTTTTTAATTTTCTTTTAATTCTTTATTACTATAAATAAAGCTTTTGAGTTGTGTATTCCTGTATCAACATTATAATCTTGTACTGTAATATGTCTGATATTTGCGAGAACTCACAAGACGTAAAATAAATGGCGATTCTCTCTCTCCCCCCTCTC
>NW_012130125.1:967876-1006472 GCF_000143395.1 Atta cephalotes | reverse complement strand
TACTTAACGTACTTACTAACTTACTAACTTACTACTTACTACTACTTACGTACTACTTACTACTACGTACTACTACTACTACTACTACTACTACTACTACTACTACTACTACTCTCTCTCTCTCTCTCTCTCTCTCTCTCTCTCTCTCTCTCTCTCTCTCTCTCTCTCTCTCTCTCTCTCTCTCTCTCTCTCTCTCTCTATACCTTCAATTGCTTATGCATAGCTTGTATTTTTCTTTAGCTCAGTTAGGTTTCTTAGTTCTTTTATTTCTTCTTCTCATTTACTTATTTTTCTTTTATTTTTCTTTCGTATTATTTCTCATTATCATTTTGATTGTTTTTAAATGTAATTACTATGTCGTAAGTCATCAAATATCTAAGTATCAATGATAATCAATCCGTTGAGTTAAGTTAACAGTTTATTATTTTTAACTATGTCAAACGTAAATTAATCAATTCATTTCTGTGATTAACTTCAAAGTAAACAACGTCTATATTAACATACACATTTCGTAAATATACTAATAATAAACTAAGTTTAACAACATTTTCTTGAATTAAATTATCTAATACTCCACTTTTAACAATGTTTAAATTAAACAAAATTAAATTAATGATAACAAGTAAGAAGAATGGCATCTATAGAACGATTGAAAATAAATTCAAATTAAGTACAGTTTGACATTACATGAATTTGAAAAAAATGATTTGATTGAATTAAGATGGTTCTGACCCGACTATATTAATCAAGCTAACGTCTTTAATAAAAAGATTGATTAGAAATAGCACAAATTTAAAACTTGATTTTTTAAACTCTATTGCACTCTTTTTAATAATTGAATTCAAAATTAAAATAAAATTAAAATAATAATAAATACAGAAGCACTAATTTCATCAGCCAAGTTTTAGATGTGGCAATGTTGTATATTTATTATTCTCGATCCGCGATCCCGCGACTTGCTAAGTTAGAAAGTAAATATTTGTTATCCAGTAAACATGTAATATTCTACATACTATTTGGAAGAAATTATGCGATGTTATAACCTATATAGAACCTAACATTCTAGAGCAACGTCTATAAGCTCGAATACAGAGCATCGAAAAATAGCACACAACAAATTACATTTTTTGATTCAATCGTTTTTAAATATCATATAATCAAGAGCATTACCTTTGCATACAATTAAGCAGATGATAAATTAATTTTTCTCAAATTTTGGAATCGCTCTGTCTTGTACATTATTAGCTTTCGATGGGTAAATGTGCAAACGCATTTCAGCCGCCATAAGCGCAATGTTACACTGAGAAAAATGGTCTGGTTGAATTAAATAATAATTCTGGTGGAAAACAGACGAATCAGAATTTTCTGGTCAAATCTATTAGAATTCTAGTTGAAATAATTAGAATTCTAATATAATTATTCTGATAAAAATAAGAATTTTTAGTAGATTTTACCAGAAATATTTTATCAATCAGAATTCCGGTTATCTCAACTAGAATTCTAATAAATGTAATCAGAAATTTCTGATTCGTCAGAAATTTTCAATCAGAAATTTTTTTTCAGTGTAAATATCGAGTGAAAAGGTAATTTCCTGGCCGATTATACTCAATAATTACACAGTAAATTGATCCTAAATTTCATGCAGACATTTATTAATATTATTAAATTAGTTTTATATAAATTTTAAAGATATTTTGTTTCTTCATCATATTTGGACTATCTTAAATAATAATTCTGACGGAAAATGGACGAATCAAAATTTTTTGTTTAAATCTATTAGAATTCTGATTGATATAATTATTCTGATAAAACTAAGAATTCCAGTAGATTTTACGGGAAATATTGTATCAATTAAAATTCCGGTTTTCTTAATTATTTCTTAATTCTAATAAATTTAATCGGAAAATTCTAATTCGTCCGTTTTAACCAGAAATTTATTAGAATTCTAGTTGAGATAACTGAAATTCTGATTGATACAATATTTCTAGTAAAATCTACTAGAATTCTTATTTTTACCAGAATAATTATATTAATCAGAATTCTAGTAACCAGAAAATTCTGATTCGTCTATTTTCCATCAGAATTACTGTTTAATCCAGACTATTTTTCTCAGTGTGTAATTATTAAATATGAATAATATCTCAACGTTTGAGAGGATTATGGTAGAGCGCTCAGTAAATAGCAATATCTATCTGTCTATCCCTCTTTCTTCAATTCTATCATCAGAAGGGTCCATCATCGGCGCAGCGGAATTCGGTTCATGCTTCATCTTCGGAGAGACGAGACCGGATTTTTTCTCGCGATGCCAACCGTGTCGACGCATAGCGCGCGCGATATTTTCAGTTTTGACGAAGCTAAAAACGCGGCGTCGTGAATTTCGCCTTCGGTCGAAAGACGTCTTTGCCCTCCGCAGTGCATTTGGGCTGCGCCGCCGCGTTCTCTCGGTTCAACGAGGGTCATTCCTGAGTCATAGACCGGACGTCCCGGGCCAATGCGCTCTATCAGCATCTCGCTCCTTCTCCTCCTTTTCTCTTCTTCGCCCGCCTTCCAGAAATTTCGATGACGAATTTCGATCCCGCGAGATATTTTTCCACTTTGCCCTTCGGGAGAGATATAAGTCTCTCTTGTTTGGAAACGCATCGCAAAAAAAACGCGCAGATATTTCAAGGGCGAAGAACCGCAGTCATAAAGATTTCACAGTGTTTAATTCACGACAACGCGTTTCAACTGAATGAGCTTGATAAGAATAATAGTTTATCTTTATCGCATTTAAATATGATAACGATGTTAAATTGTATTTTTGAAGGAAGGATTTTAAAGGAGAAATTCTATTTTCATTCAGCTAATTTTTCTATTGATTGGGAAATCTATTTTCTATTTTAATCGAAATAAACTACGATTTCCATGGTGAAATTTTTCTTACAATTTTTTATATAATTTTTGTAGAATTTTTGTATAATTTTACAATTTTGTAAAAAATTTCTCAGACTTTTTGTATAAATTGGAACATTTTTCAAAAGTACTGAGAAAACCTACACCTCTTCTAGAATTTTCATATGAATTCTGAAATATTGTAAATTTCTAAAATTTCTTCTACTTTTATTATACTATTTTCTGAGAAAAACTTATAAAGTCAGAAGAAATATTTTTCAGAAATATTCCTACATTTATATAACAAATCCCTACAAATATTGTGAGATAATATGATAATGAGAGTGTTTTCATACCAGGCTTTTAATTCCAATTCTCATTTAAAGGTGAGATTTTTAATTCCGATTTCCCGTGGCGTTTGACGCGGCCAACCCCTCCTGTCTATCAACCAACACGCGAAATACGAGTCTTGGTCTTCAGATATTCTCTGTGCCGCTGTTCGAGAGGGATCATAACTCGGGATATAAACTCGCGCGACTACGCGAGTCGAGACCGCGAATAAGGAACGTTCGAATAATCGTTCTATTTTAAGGCTCGGATTACACAGAAAACGTGAGTCGGCGACCTGTGCGGAGGCCTGCCTCATCCCCGGTCACATTGCTGCAACGTGACGGAATCCCCTATATTTCGACTACATCTAACTGGCGTCATTGTTCGAACGATGCGACAGGACTGAATACAGCCTTGGCCAAAAAAATTAGGCACTTTTTTCGGGTATTTTTTCGTTCATCTGGAATTCTTCCACCTCCATCACCTACAATGCAGGCATTACATACAAATTTAAGGAACAACAAAGTGAACAAAGGATAATTTATACATCGAGAAAATGTTTGGACGAAACAGAATTTTCTGAATAAATCTACTAAATCCTAGAATGCTGTGCTTGATTGTATTGCACGTGATAGTTCATTATCTGTGCTTATTTTTATTTTATCTACACTTATTGTACATTGAAAAAGATGTTTGGTTAAATTAATTGGAATTCTGGTTGAAAATGGACGAATTAGAAATTTTCTGGTTAAATCTATTAGAATTCTAGTTGATAACCGAAATTTCGATTCGTTCATTTTTAAGCAAGTATTTTTCTCGGTGGAGCGAATATCTTAATCAATTTTTTAGCAAAAAGCTTTAAATAATGATTAATAAGATGCCTAATTTTTTTGGCCGAGGCTGTATACGAGGCTGTATATAATACTCGACACGCGCGAATCTTTAAAGCAGATTATCGGCCCTGAAAGAAAAATGTTTATTCAAGATACCGCCACGTGACTGCATGCTGTTGTTCGGTCGGTGCAATGCTCGGTGAATGACGCATATACAAGGTTTTGAAAGAGATTTCAGAGACTTCAAGAAACGCGAGATTGTACTAATAAATTCCTAACCCTCTCCATTCTGAACAATCTCCTAATATCGTGAAAAGATAGTGAATTCGACTGAATTCTTTCTTAATGAATTCAAAATGCGCATTATTATTAAGATAACTATTGATGTTGATGTAAAAATGAAATATAAATATTTTGAGATGTAAATAAACATGTTGCGTATACAATAATAGTGTAGGATGATTTCGTGGTTTAACATTTTTGTATTTATATATAAACACATTTTCAATTTGTATACGATTCCCTTTAAAGGAAATTTCTTTTTAGGAGACAAAGTAAAACTTAATAAACTTTTACTTTTACAAGTATCGCCAATTTGTTATTTTTATATTTTGAAGTATTTTTTGGAGGTTTAGTGTTAAAAATAACGTTTAACGACAAACTTTAATTTTTTTACACTACTTATTTCAGGGCCACAGAACTCTCACAAATCGCCCCGGATCATCATTGATTGAACCATAAAAGGGAGAAGGAGAAGCTCAATATAGCAAAAATTCATAAAATATGTATCTTTTACGTGTAAAAAATTCAAAATGTTTGAATAAATAATTTTCTTACTTAAAAAAATTTTTTTTAATTCCTTAAAGCATTCTTAAAAACATATGATTTATGAAATATTTTTAATTCCTAAAAACACTTTCAGAACAAATCCTCTTTCAATTATATGCACCCAATTTGCTATTAATTTTTCAAACAATCGCAATTACAAAAATTAGGAAATGTTTATTTCGTAACTACGCATTACGATGATCTTAGTAACAAAGTACAGAAAAACGCGATACTATTATAAAAATAAGACAAAATCCTTACGTCTTAAGTGCAATGAGTTGTGCGGCCATCTACGTCGTTTACATTTCAGGTTGAGTGGCGAAGCGAAAAAATGGATCACTACGTGCGAGGTTCGCAAGAGTAAATTGCAAAAAGGGGAGAAGAGAAGGGAGGATCGCTCTACAGTTTTCCAGATGACTGTGAAAAGCCTCGTCGCGAGAGCGCGAGACAAAAGAGCGAGAGACGTGCGACCGCGGGAACACGCGTGCGGACGGTCGTAGATTTCCTCCACCCCCGCCCCTCCCTGGCCCCTTCCTCACCCTTTCCTCCAGTTCCACGCGCATTCCATCCGACCGATTCGTTTCCCCTCCGTGCGTAACCTTCAACCGTGTATACAGGGTGTCTCCGATCAAGCGCAGTATCAGAGACACAGATGCGTCCGGCCCCGAAAGTCTAAACATCGTCATCTGGATTCGTACAAAGTTTACGACGATTTACTTAAAATTTATGTATGAGAGAATGCCGCTCGACAAGAACGGTATATCGAGCGAGTGCATTCGCAATAATTGCGGTATATTAGATCATATTATGTCGCTATATTTATTTTAAGTCGACTAACAAGTTAGAGATGTTTAATCCTCCGAAGCTGATGATTCTGGAAATTTATATTGAATCCAATATAAATTTTTATAATCTTTATCAAGAATGCCAAACAATTTAATTTTCTTTATGTTATAGCTGAAAAAAAAATTTAGGTTATTCTTATTAAAATATATATATAGTATCTTTATTTTCTCTTTTATATGAGTTGTTATTTTAATTTCTTGAAATTAATTAGTATCTTAGTTAACATAAATTAAATGAGTCTTACAGACCCAGTAATTTTGTTACAAAATCTTGATGTCAGCTCCGTTTATGACTCCATTATTATAAATACATTAAGAGTACATTAAGTAATATTATAAGAACATAATAATCCGCCATTTATTAGCATTATTTATTATTATTATTAGCAATTACTAGTATTATAAAGTGACATTATTTGATAATAATAATAACAGCGTATTCTCTTGTATTCTCATAATATTACTTAATATACAATACTTTTAATATACTGTAATAATTATTGCACATTAAAAGTAATACAGAACGCTATTGCATTACCGTATTGTTCATTACATCATTAAAAATTAGCATAATATATCCTTTTTATTATTCCATTTTATTATTCTATCAGTCAGTATTAGCATTTGAATTTACTAAGCTTCGATTCAAACTCACCTTCAATGAACGCCGTCCATTGTTCCGCAGTTCGCTCGCGTTCATCTTTTCTTTTGACATCCAACTTCCAGTTTTAAATTTCGACAGCGTAAAGAAAACCAGCGGCGTTGCACCTACCCCTCGGATCCCCCCCTCCCCCGCAAAAATAGGTCAAGATCCGCGGCGATGGCGCGTCCTCGGAGGACTCGGGACGACGGGAAAGGGATGGTGAAGGGAGAGGAGTGAGGGAGCGACACGGTGGAGCCAGATAGAGGGGCGCAGAGAGAAAGAAAGAGAGAGAAAGAGAGTGAGGGGGAGGGAGAGAGTCGTGTGCATGCTGCACCGAGAGCCATCAGGCGATACGATACTGCGTGGAGGGAGTGCAACGAGCGGAGGTGGGGTGTCCGGATAAGGGGGGCGGCGAAGGGTGAGAAGGGGGCTGACGGCGCGACGGCAACCGCCGCTCTGCCTTGAACCTCGCACGGTGCATTGCCCGTCGCTCAAGGGCGTCCGCTGCCACCTCCCCTTCGTTACCCCCTCCCCCTCCCCCCATCGACGGAGGCGCGCGAGCGCTCGATGGAGGCGCGCCACGCCGCGCCTCGCCTGCTCTCGTCGTCGTCGTCGTCGTCGTCGTCGTCGTCGTCATCGTCACTCGATCCGGGGGCGATATGATTTCCTAGGGTACCGACTCTCTCAACATTTTCGGGACACGTCTTTCGTGATATTTTTGGAGACGTTCGTGGAGACGTAGAGTGAGTTGTAGATGTATGTACTCTTTTTAACGCGACGCAGGCTCGAAAAGCAAATCGACTCTTTCGTTATTAACATCAAAGTCCCATTTCCAATGTGACATTTTGGGAAATTGATATTCTCAAAATAGATAAGCTTTTCATTAAATTTTCCAGTATCCAGGATTTTTGGATACATTAATGTTTTCCAGAAGAATAATATTATTAGTTTGCGAACAAGAACAGAGAGAAAATTAAACTGATCGTATTAAAAACTCTTTTTGTTTTCTCTCTAAATCTGAATCTCTCTAAATCAGTGGATAGTCATTAATTACTTGGATTATCCCACTGGAAGTTGTGTCAGTGAAGTTCAACTAAAAAAGGAAGAAGATATTTGCGCATTATATAATTAAATATTGATTTTTTTCACGTTAATTTCTTTCAATCTTCCATATTTATTGAATTTACGCATTAAAACAAGGTTAGTTAGATCACATAAAGATTAGATAGATTAGAGATCTCACATTTCATTTACTGATTACCAGTGACATACTTGGCACTGATATTAACGATTATCCACTGATTTAGAGAGTTAGTCATAATTATTAATAATTTAATAATAATAATGTAATATAATAATAACAAAAGAAATTAAAAGTTGTTTAAATGTTTGCACCGCATTTCCCAGCTTGCTGTTTGTATTTTCCTCTCACATTGTATATCCGCGCATAACAGTGATTATAATAACTGCATCATGCTTATCAGTTACTTCATAACTATGCTAAAAAAATTGTTGATTGCCAACAAAGTTGGCAGTTGAAAAATTCTTATTTGCTTCATCGCTCGAAATGAATGGAAGATCATCACTAATGACTTTGTTAGTCAACGAGTATATATGGTACCTGCTAACAACGAAAGGGTTGTAGCAAAGAACACGTGTGCGCGCCACAGTTAAAATCAAGGTCGACTTAAGTTGCACCAGGACTATTAATAGTCCGGTGTTTGTTGCTTTCGACCAGCGAGAGCAGATGTTTCGGTGAGTTAATCGAGTTTCGGTATTCAGACCGTCGTCGCGTTCTTATAGGCTGGTTTCGAAGAGATATTGACTGCACGCCGCTCATTCAAGGGCAACAACAACGTTCTCGTTGCTGAAGGAAAAAAAAAATAAAAGAGAAAGAGAAAGAGAGAGAGAGACTTTCGCGCTTCGCACGAACATTGTTGCACCAGAAGTCTATAGCGGATGCACATTGCAGTTCGGCGTCCAGCCGCGTGTCCAGCCTAAGATTAATTAAAGCGACGAGCGACGCATTCATTCTAGTTATTTCTTTTTTAACTCACGAGCGCAACGGAATTGTTTCTAAACACAGAAGTGCACGAAAGGACGTGCACGTGCACTTTGCATAGCTGCGCTATGCGTATTTATTCGCGCGTGATGCATCGTAAAGACTCACCGGAGCTGCATAACGGCAATATATCTTTCGTACCTGTAAACACAGAAAAATGTATTTAAAATTACAATCAAATAAAGCACGCGACTTATACTCCAGGCTAAAAAGTTAAAAATATTTTTTTTAATTTTGACATTTTTTTGAGATTACGTTGTCAAATTTGTAATGTCAAATTATGCTCAATTTGAATTACTTTTAATCATTTCCATTCGCCACTGCTCTTACTTGCGTCACAAATTTAAATAAAATAATAATAAACAATTTAGCTTAAAGAAATGTATTAATATATTAAGAATTTTAAACATTATCATATGTATGTGAATACATATACAAATTTCTTACTTTCTTTCTTTCTTTCCAATTTAATTTAAGGGGGGATTATTAACGCTTCAGAATGATTGTGTTGAAACCGAACGTTATCGGCTCGCAATTATATCTGGAATAAATTGATTCAATAAAAAGAATATATAATGTATTAATTGTAACATCCAAAATTTTAATCGTTCTTGGCGTTCTTTATCATATTGAAATGTATTAAATTTGATTCAAATTATTTTATGTTTATCGTTTGTCAAATATATGCATACGTTAATATGGATCGTTGTTTAGTCTAATAAACAAAATCGATTTTGTTAATACAATTATTAATACATATATTATTGTATAATATATAAATAACATATAAAATGATTAATATGTTATACAAAATATAAATTATATATATTATTATATATTATTTTTGAAATTTTTCAAATTTTCATCCCAATATTGAGAATAAATATTTTCATTTTTATTACTAAATTAACATGAATAAGAAACGTTTGTTTATTTTGAGATCGTAAAATTGCAATGATTTTGACATACATAAAGTTAAAAAAAACAACAAGACAAATTATGACTCTTTTCTTTTAATGCATTAAATGTTCATAACAAAGTATTTTTAACAATAATTGTAATTGTATTTCAAGTATTGTTAAAAGACACTGTGTTAAGGAAATATTTGAGTAAATAATTTCAAAAATGTCAATTTTTAAAAAGTGTTTCTAGTCTTTTAACTTGAAATGTGTAAGTGTGTGAGATGAAAGTATTTGTGATTATAATTGCATGGTAAAAAATTATGATTAAGATCTTCACTTTTATAGTTATTACTACTATAACGTTAGTAATAATTATATTTATTTTACCATAAAAATATGTACTTGAATACTAAACGGATATAATTTATAGACTATAAACTACATCTAAATTAAGATAATTGCAACTACTTTTTTCACTCCTGCAGTCATGCAATTAAAACAAGAAATTGTATAATCCAAATAAACTTAATAAAATATATTAATAAAAACTAATATATCATATATAAACGAACAAATACGTGCTAATAATAATTAAATAGCCGTACAAAAATGTTCGAGGAGTTAAAACGTAGGTAATCGAAATTTCCAGCATAACGAATAGATTAATCCGATACGAATGATTCTGATTGGCGGCTGTTTTCCGTTAGAAGGGACGATAAACAGGATAAAGGCGGACAATTCGATCGAGAGGATCATAAAGCGACGACGAGATACAACGTGTATTTCCAACGACAGGTAGGACGGAGGGGTTATCGATTAAGACCGCATCCCGTACGCGACGCAAGTGACAGGCATAAAGGCGATACATTACAAACCGGCGTGAAATCGAAGTGATTCACCGACAGCTACGACATTACGTACTCCCCAGCTGGGGAATGTGTATGTCGCGCTGTATTTTCCCATGACAGCCGACAACGGATGACACGAAAGCCTAGAAACTAAAACTAGTTACATCACTCAGACGACGACTCTCTCGCCGGAGATTCACGTGCCGGTTTCGCGTTATCGCATTTAAACGCGCAGATCGATAATACGTATGCAAACGCATCCCGAACACATCATCTTTTTGCTCATTAGTTCATGTCGAGGCATCTCCTTTATCTCTGATAAACTGCAAAATCAGGTTTAAAATCTATATAGAAAAATCTATATAGGAATAATGTTTTCTTCTTTTACAAATTAGACACTTAAGGATGTCTACACTTCTTTTTTAATAATGTAAAAAAGGAAAAGGTTTTTTTTCTTTTTTTTCTTCTTATATTTGAAAGTAATGAGAAAGGTTGGAAACAATTTAGAACTTGGATCAAATATTATTTCATGAAAAGTAGATAGTTTTTTAACAAATAATTAAAATAAAATAAAAAAACTTTCATTTAACCGTTATTTAACTGTCATTAAACTGTTTTATTTGTATACAACTGTTTCATATTTATTTACTTTTATACAAAAAGTATAAATTTTCAATTAAGTCTAGTCATTTTTGCTGAGACTTGATACATCCTTAAAAAATTCAAAACAATTTTTTATTTAATTCTTTATTAAAACTATGCAGTTTGAACTTTATCTTAATGTTACGTTTAATCTCATTTAATTAATTATCTTAGTTTATTAAATGATTTTAAATCATTTAATCCTATTCGTCATATTTCTTGCTTGAATTATTTCTTCCTTAGAGATAACTAATCTCCTTGATATTTAACAAATGTCTTGTTATTTAATAAACTACTACTTCTTTCCTTATTATTGTACTGACTTCTTTTTCAAGTTTCCAACTTTTTATTCACGCCTTTTTAAATTACTGTTTCCTTTTCTGAATTCGGACAACAAGTTCAGAGATTAATTTCAAGAATTCCGTTTCGTTCTAGTTTGAGTTTCGCGCGAGCGAATAATAGACCGCAAAGAATTAACGCGACATCGATGCCGTCCCGATTACCTAATGGCCGTTGCGTTAGGCGGCAGATCTAACGGCAAGATTATTAAGTGACGATTAGGCGAGGAGAAGAAAAAGAGCTCGGCCACCCGCGAAAGTGCAGCGACGCGATGCAGGCCTGCAGGCAACGTCCCTCTGTGACACAAGAACCTAGCAGTGCAACTAGTTGCATAATCGGCTGCATTCCCCGTACTCGCTTACTTGTCACGAGCAGCTCGCAAACGCATTCCAACCTCGGCTATGTAGGCAGTATCTTTCGTACATAAAGGTAATGCCGTCCGCGTTGGAGCGTTTATCGAATAAACGGAAGATTATACCGTCGTATTGCGCCTGCAAATAGAACTGTTCAAACGTCTGTCATTACTCGCGTGGATATCCAGAATATTAGTCTTATTCGTTAAACGTGTGTACAAGAAAAAAGAGTCTTCTTGCATTAATAGGAATTTCGGTTGAAATTGCTCAAAGTAGACAAATTAAACTTTTCTAATTGACTCTATTATAATTCTAGTTGAGATAACAGAATTCTTGATACGATCAAAATCATTTAGTTCGTCCATTTTCAACCAGAAATTTTTTTTCAGTATATAAATACTTTTTATACCCATCAATTATTATTATACCTGGGTGAATTAATAAATAATTAATAAATAATTTCTTGCACAGAAAGATACAAATCTGAAAATTATTCTGTTGGAATGTTAAAATAACTATGCAGGAAACTCAAGTATGGATGAGCAATGCTGCAAAAAGTTTCGACATTCTCGCAATTAGGTAGTTGAATGTTGTACACAATTATTTTGACAGTTTTATTCCAACAAAATAATTTTCACATCTGTATTCACCTAACTTTTCAGAAACTTCAACAAAACCGTTCTTCCAGCGTATCAAATATATTCTGGAAAAAATATTACGGGATGTTCGACGTAATAACGTGGCGAGAGCGCAACTTAGTCGAACGCAACGCGTTGATGTCGGTTGATAAAAAAGAAAAAGGGGAAGGAGACGAGAGGGGGCAGGGGAGAGAGAAAGAAAGAGAGAAAGAGAGAGAAGGTAGACAGTTAGGGCTCGCAAACACACGCAGGACGCGAGCGGAGGCAACAGAAGGCGAGCAGGAGGACGGAAGGAAGGGTGCCGCCGTCGCGGCGCGGAGGGCGGCATCGGGGAGAGGCTGCGGCAGAGAGAGAGAAGGTTGAGGTTATAATACCAATGGAGCAGTGGCCGCATGACCTTGCGTATGCGTCTAGGTCGATGAGCCACGGTCATTAGGTGTCTCGAGCGCCGAAACTTCGACGAATTTCTACGCGACAGCGACAGCGACGCGGCGGAAGGGCCCGCCTTACGTAACGAGTCTTGAAAAGAGTCGGTTTAGCACCGGCATTCAAGTGCATTCCGCCGCATTAAGTGAAGTAAAGCGACGGGTAAGAATTCATGCGCGACCGAACGGATTTTCAATCCGAGAAAGAAGGGAGAATCTCACCTTTGCGGCGACGTCGTCTTGGAAAATGCGTCTAATCGACGTTGAAGCGGATCGAAATATAGATTGATAATCTAAAAGTTGGCGAAATGGACAAAATAAATTGTAAACAATAGCCAAATGTTATGTATCCGCATGTAAAAGATATAGCATGTAAATGTATGCTATAATATATTATAAATTATTAAGGAGATAACATATGTTTTATCTAAAAATTCTGTATCTGTGATTGAAGATTAATTTTATTCTTCTGTCTTTTAATAGAAATCATCTTTGACATTAATCTCTTGTTATAATTGCATTCAGTGTCTAAGATTTCAACTTTGTCCTAATTAAATTCATGACCATAATGCAATCTATGTTCGGTTATAACTGACAGATGTACATCTACGGATATGGTTCTTATGTTCTGAAATTCTAGTTTTTAATTGTCTGCACGTTTGATCTACTCTCTCGTAGGTTGCATCGCAGTCATTGCATGAGATTTTGTAAATAATATTTTTTTTAGATGAAGCAGGAAGAGGATCTTTATGCGCTTTGATTACACATTGAAGTTTGTTCGAGTTAAAGAAAGAGAGATTGGAGTTTAATTCTTTGATGACAGTTTTAAATTTCTCAGAAATGCTATCAATATATGGGATAGTGAACCATCGCATTTTGTATCCTTTGGTGGTGTCTTGTTATGATTAATATAAATCTTTTGTTGTTAAGATGTTTAATTCTGTTGTGAATTGTATCAAAGATAAATTTCAATGGGTAATCATTAACCAGAAGAAAGTTCATGATAAGTTCTAAATCTTTTTTATGAAACATAGGGTGAGAAATAAAGAAGGCCCTATCAATCATACTAAATATTGTGTCTCTCTCTCTTTTGTAAGAGGATGCTGGGACAAAAAATTCAAAAAACTGCGCACCGTTTACAGCGCCAAATTCCTAATTACTTGTTTATACGATTATCTTTTAGAATTATCTTGAGAAATTAGTTTGTAATTTATTTATCACTCAAAATATATTTAGTATGTTTTAATAAGAATATTCTAAGTATATAATTTAAGATAACATTTAGTACATTTTAATAAGACTATATTAAGTATATATTATAATAAGAGAATACACTAAATATATACTAAATATATTTTAATTAAAATAATCTAAATTTACAGAGTAATATAAAGAAGATTAAATTTGATATTTTTAAAAATATTTATAACTAAAAGAGTTCAACAGACCCACCGTCACTAACATATAGTATATAACGAGTCATTGGAATCATTTTGGTTCATCAAAATTAATTAGTCCTTTCTAATTAATATTTGAAATAAATTAAATCTTACAGAAGCCAGTATCAGCAGCTGTCTAAATCTCACAGATTTTAGCGTCGACTCTGGCTGGGTTAAGAAAAGTGTTAAAACATATTGATATTAAAGAATCCATTTACTGTTAGGTTAATTTGCTCCCATCGAAAGCAAAGCATTCAACGATGCGCGTTGAACGTTAGTAAACGCGCACTGCGCTTTCAATAAGAATGCAAGTCGCACAGCAAGGATTACGGAAGACGCGGCGGAATCAACAGCATTTTTCATTTGAACCGGGACTTCAAGCCTCGTGCATTAAACTCCCGCAAATAGTCCAAGTCAGCCGAGATCCCTTTAAGCAGATTTACGGCCGTAGCGAGACCTAGAAATAAATATGAAATAAATCTTTCCAAGAAAAGGAGAGGAGACAGAGAGAGAGAGAGAGAGAGAGAGAGAGAGAGAGAGAAGAAAAGAGTGGAGAAGAAGAGCAGAAGACACTTTGCAGCGCCGTCGAAACGCGTAATTTTCGAGATATCGATATGATTCTCGGGTAAATAAGATCGCCGGCGTCGCTGCTCGTTGCATCGAGACTCTACGGTTGCATAATCACAATTGACGCATTCTCGGTGCTCGGTAGGGCTTGCAAATGCACGTAGGTAGGTTAGGGCGCGTCCGAGTGTGCGAACGTACGCACGCACGCACGCACGCAATGCGATGATGAGTGCGATAGATACGCAAGCAAAAACCGGGACAGTGCGAGACAGGCTCGCGGGAAAGCTTTCGAGGAATCGCAATTACACGAGTGAGATATCTTCGGAGAAAAAAGTATAAAGAGAGAAAAAAATGGATGGTTGCTTAATAACGTAATTGAGTAGAAATATGTCTTATAATGTATTACTCACTGGGAACTAATACCAAAGTTATAATTCCTTTTTAGAAGTTGTGTTATTTTGGGATTTTTTGAAATTACCTAATTCTAAAATAAATCTCACAGAAATCTATTTAATATACATTTAAACGACACTAATTAGTTTTAAGAAACCAAAATAAAACTAAGTTCATTTCCAAAAATAATCCAAGAGTGCAGATGTAACTTTAAAAAATTAAATTAACATTTTTTTTAATTACATTTGCAATATCAAATGAATACTAAATACGCTGAAAAAGAATTGACTGAATCTTAATACATTTTTTTTTAATAGCACTAAATATTTACTTTCAGTAAATAAATGTTAACTCGAAATGAAAAAGTGATATTTAAATCAAATTAATGGTTTTTGTATTAAATAAATATATGCTTTACATTTAAATATTTGCTTCTCATAAATTTTTATTGCTTAAAATTTAATATTTGTTTTTTTAATGTACATTTTAATAAAAAATTGAATTGACATTTTTGTATAATATGGCAATTGTTACAATAATATATATAAGATTTAAGAATTAACAGTAAATTCAAATATAACATGGCATTATTTATCTTAACATCTCTACTTCACAAGGAGGAAGCTCAATTATTTTTACTCAGAATTTTTAATCCAAACAAGTACCGCAGTAGTAGGTGTCCAATAAATTTCGGAGAGCTAATAACAGCTTTTTGTTATATTCGATTTTTTATTATTGGAAAAACACAAAAAAGCCTCATTATTCCCATGTGACTCCATAAATACATTGTTTATTATTACACTACACTACACGGAAAGAATTTTGCCGAAAAATTTAGCTGGTTACAGATATGAAAATTTTATTAGACCATCAAAATTATTTTCAGATCTATATGCAACAAAATTTTTTTGTCTTTCAACAAAATCGTTCTTTTCAGACCTAATTTTTAGCTGTAGATATGTTTCTTATTCTAAAGAGTAAAAATTGAGCCAATTTTAAAAAACTTTAAAAGCAAGATTTTTTTCTTCAGAGTGACTTAAGTCTTGATCTACGAGGCGAAAAAATAGCCTTTCATATTCCACTACAATTAAAATTATGACATGATTTCTTGCAATTCCCAAGCTATTAATACTCGAACGCTGCAAATTTTACGACACGCTCTGGAACTTGGAGTGCGTTTGTTGTTCGATCGAGGCAGCTTCTGCCTCACGAAATGATCGGTAATAGCGATCGTGAATCACGTTTGCGCACAATGCGCGTGTATTACAAAAGGAGGAAGAGACACATTACGAAGAAGGAGGAGCGAGAGAAGAAACGACAACGAACAGCGGAATGACCTTGCATATGCGAGGTCTGGAATGAGCCTGGAATAAGAGAGAGAGAGAGAGAGAGAGAGAGAGAGAGAGAGCCCGGAGTCGATGCGCGACGTGTCGTCGTTCCCATCACATCGTCGGCGTCGCCGCGCCCCGCGAACGTCCACCCGGTCGCCTCCTTTCTCTTAAAAGCGAAGGTCCGACGCTCACAGGATGCAACGCGGTATTTATAAATACCCTTAGCCTCTCTTGTCTCCGTTCGTTTTGTGTTTGTGAACGAAACGCAACGAACGAGCCACCGCGGAAAGACATTACGAGACGCATACGGGAGAGGTGAATGCGTTTCGCCTGCAAGGAAAGTGCAATCGCAGTCAAAGGCCGCGGATGAGCTATTTCTACAGGCGCAGAAAGAAAGAAGAGAGAGGAACTCGGAAAAAAATTTTTAAGACCTCACATACCTCACCGACTTTAAGCGACAAGTCGAAAAACAGTCCTCACCTCCTCTTCCTCCCCGAGAATTCGTAGAACGAAGGAAAGGCGTTACTCTTAAAAAGCAAGTTTTTGTCTCACACACACATTTTTCGGTTTTAAATTAAGTCCTTCCAAAATAAAGAAAATATAAGGCTCGTTGTTTGCAAAGCAATAAGAAGGTTAGCAATCAAATACGAGGAAGAAATGAATGTTAAGAAATAAGAATTAATAAAATAATTTATTTTCTAAGAATTTAGAAGATAATCGAAAACACTTTGACTATAGTCTTCATCAGATTTGATAAATAGTGTTATAATATAAATGAAAGGAGGCAGAGAATAGATTGAATAGATGAGGGTTATGAAATATTGTACTATAATTCTTGTATAGTTTATGATGCATTCTGGAAATAATCATCAAAATTATTCTTTTACAGTGCTTCTGAACTTTACAATCATTAATCATTAGTATAAGCTGCATTTTATTTTTAATTTTGCAAATAGTAAATAATTTTACAGGCGTGTACTGTGTAATAATTTCGAAAAGATATATCGATAGAATGTGAGAGAAATAAATTTTAATAAATATGATTGTTTGAATAGTTTGAATAATAATATAACATTTATTTACGCAAAATAAATATTTGTTAAATAAATAATTCAATAATTAAATTATATTAATGGTTTTTGTAACAGATAAATATATGTCTACTTTAAATAAATATTTAAATGATTCTATTCAAACAAATATTTAGTAACATTGATTACATTGTTTTTTTCGATATATTAATTTTGTCTAACTTTAGTCTCTTTTCTTCTCTCAGACGTTAAAATACAACGCGTGATGCATCAGCATCATTTCGTTCCTTTCTAAGAATCGCAGTGCCATTTACTGATTAAGCCGATATTTGCCGACGATTAATTTTTACGGCACTAGGAAAAAAACACGCGATAAAAAAAGAACGAGACGTCTCGGTGCATATCCGAGATCGAATCCGCCAATCGACGTCGATTACCGTCGATTGTTGAAATCAGTTGATCTGACGGCGATAAGAGAATTTCGCGCGAGATAGTGGAACTTGAGAAAAACCGTCTACTCGCGTTGCTTGCTTTTTTACATTCCAAATCCTTTTCGGTTTCTCTCTATTTAACCCGAATATATATTTATCTCGTTTTAAGTGCAAAACTTTTGGGGAATTTCAAGCAACGCAAACAAATCTTATAATCATTTGACTAAATTAATTTCGTCTTTATTTATAAAGTAAACAATGTAATGTTAGAAAAAAGGTCAAAGACGAGCAAAAACAAAGTACATATTAAAATATTAAATAAATTTGATGTATATTAAATATATGAAAAAAAATTAGTTTATTCGACTTCACAAAGTCTTCTTCAGTCACGTATAAATTATAAGAAATAAAATTAAATTACTTGACAAGTCATGATTAAGAATTAAAAATTAAAATGTCAAAAGATAAAATGGAAAGGAGTCGCGAATAATCATAATAGGATTGGCCAGAAGGAAAAAATTGCAAATAATCTTCTGTTCGCGCTCTTGCATTCCGAAGTCTCACCACTATTCCATTATCTCAAGACGAGCAAGTCAACAAAGAACGCGAATCTCCATTGTATTTCCCGGTTATTCAAACAACATTTAACACGCACATCTACAATAAGCCATTATTTAAGCCATTATTTAAATCTTAAGAAAAACTGACTCTCTCAAATACAAGAAGAATAATTAATTACAATTGATTAATTACAATTTCTTAAGGTTTAAAAAAATTTAGATAATGGGGCTGTAAAAAGCTCATAAATTTCGAAGAAATATCGAAGAAAAATCATGATACAGTTATAATATTAAATGAAATCGCTATCGAGGATTGAGAATAGAATGACCTTACAAAGAAATAAAGATATATAGCTAAATTAATTTAATCAATAAGATTGGAAACAAGATCGTTTATGTTAAATATGTTACTTTAAATACGAAACGTCACTAGGAGCAATATTTTTCGCAATAAGTTTATTACAGTTTTTTAAGATTAACTTGAGAAATTTGAGGGGATTATTAATATTTCAGATTGATTGCGTTGAAAGTCCGACAAACATATCGGCACGCAACTATCATTTCTAAAATTAATTCATTTATATGAATATATATAATAGTTCAACATCTTAACATTCAGACCGTAGTGGCGCTTCGTATTTAAAGTAATGTATTTAATTTAATCAAATGATTGACATTTTTTTCGTGCACAACGAATACCTTCTGCAAAGTAGCGGTTGTAAATATATGACTTGTGACTTCGGGGAATTTCGTATCTCGACTGTTTTTCAAAGAAAACGTATCTCCGTCGATTATTCTCTCAAGTTGATCGAACGATGCCGTAAGCCTCCTCCTCGTCGTCGTTATTGCAACCGTCGTTACTTCTCGTTATGTACACGTACATCGCACGCACACGACACATCGATATGACACAAGACGGATTGCAATGTCATACCTCGAAAAACAAGACGCAAACGTCGCGCGAGTTCATCGTCCTGATCACCTTAATGCGCGCGTAAATATTTGCGAAATTCTCTGTCTCGCTTACGCACGCCTTATTTAACGCCGATTAATAGCAGTTCGGCGAATCTGTAAAATTCTTTATCGTTCAGCTTTTTTAAGACAATGTCCACGTCACTGTTATATAAAGCCAAGACGAGAGCGACGGTTATGAAAAAAAGAGCCGAAAAAAACTGTGGTGCGATATCGTGAGAATTTTGGGATAACATTTTGTTTATTGTGTTTTTTTTTCTGGATCTGACGACTTGTCTGACGACTGATACTTGGAAATTATATAATATTCGTACATATTAAACTTTTGATATGTTAAAACTGTTTTAATCTTTTAATTGCCCGTGTTTACTGTGCTATAATCTTCGACGCCGGAATAAACAACTCAATATGTAACAGATTAAATTCACTTAATTACTTTCCTCATTTTCTTTCTGCATTTATAACCCTTAACGATTTAAATTTTAATTACATATAATTAATTATTTATTAGATGTTATTATGTATCCATTTTATTTACATTTTTTAATTCTCTTAATTACTTTCTCTTTTTCTTACTGTATGTTTTGTAATTCTTAATGATTTCAATTCTAATTATATATAATTATTTATTTATCATTATAATCCATTATAAGAAGAAACAGGTTTTTAAATTGATTATTATTAGTCATTTAATTTTTTTTATTTCATTGACAAAATTAACATGTTCCTATTAATTTATTCATACACTTCAAGTCAAAAATTTGGAAATATTGTTTAAAAACTGACATTTTTGGAATAACAAATTCGAATATTCATATAAAATGGTATTTTTAAATAATTCTTTACTTCCGACCAATTGTTATTTGTTTTAAAGAATCGTTAAAAAGCACGGATATTTTGTTACGGATATTTGAATAATTCCAAAAATGTTAATTTTTATCAAGTATTTCTTATCCTACAATGTATACAACAGTTTTTATGATACATCAAGCCTCTCCCAAGCTTTCAATATTTAGACAAGTGTCGGAATAATAAGATTAAAACCAGCAACGCTCGATTAACACGCAGTGTTAGGTAGATCAAAGGAGCAATGGAAACCCAATCCCTTGAGTTAAATAACATTCTGTTATTTTTAACTTCCACGTGTGTCATAATATAAATCAACTGTAATTAGTTTCTGTAATTAGTTTCAACGTAAACAATATCCATATTAACATGTAAAACTTCGAAAATGTACCAACAATAAACTAAATTGATACATATATTCTCAAATTAAATTGTTTTAATACTCCATTGTTTTTAACAATGTTCAAATTAAACCAAATTACATTAATATCCTTAACATAACGATAATATAACGAGAAGAAGAAATGGCGATTACAGAAATGATGAAAAATAACTCAAATTGAGTATAATTTGACATCATAAATTTAATAGTGCGGGCATATCTGTAATCTTTCAGGACTTTTTTTTCGGCTAGACAAAACGCTCGAATGTTAACGATGACGGCGACAATGACCACCACTACGAAGGAAACGACACGACGATAGTCGGGTTTAAGTGCCGATGATCTCACTTTCAAGGAATGCCGTCCGTACGTTTCACCAAAGTGCATCGTTCGTTGTCGCGACAACGATATCGACCTCTCTCGGTATCACCGACGTGTCGAGTCGAGCTGCGCCGCGACGCCTGTCCCTCACAGGGTCGAAAATAAACGAGACTCTCTCTCTCTCCGTTTCTCCCTCGCGGTGGCAGAGGCAATGGTGGAGAAACGAGAAAACGATGGATGGAGAGAGAGAGAGAGAGAGAGAGACGGAAAGAGAGCGAAATTGCGTCTCGCGCGTCGCGAAAGGAGTATCGATCCCCGTATTATCGCCCGCTCGCTCGCTCGCGCCGGATGGCCGTGAAACACCCGGCTTGTGTTTTATTCAATTCTCTCCGAGAGGAAGCCGATATTCACAAAGCCTCGCGCGAATGACATAAGAGGAGCCAATCGGCCAGCCAACGCGCGCAGAAGCGTAACAGGTCAATGCCGACGTCGTCGCGGCGCGACATTGACCAAGGTCCGGTTTCGATATATAATATATAATCCCGATGATAAATATAAAAGACGCGTATGCGTGCACTCTTGCCGATAAACTCCGCGATAACAACATAAATCTGTTAAAAATAGACAAAAGTTGTGATAACCGAATAAATTGTCGGAGCGAAGGAGAGAAATGCACCTCTTTTTTATCAGACGTAACAGAGCAGTTTATAAGACCAGTTCTTAAGGTATATCAGATGTAGTTTCTGTAAAAAGTGACTGAATTGGAAATTTATATCTTCCGTATAAAAATACAAATGTATATATCAAATGGTTCAATAAGTCAATATATAGATATTTAATATATTTAACAATACAATTTTATATAATTTAAATGAAAATTTCCTCATCTTATTTTTAATTATTTTTTAAAAACATGTCTACTTCTATAAAGTTTTTGTATTATTTTTAATATAAATCACGTGCACTTTTGCCGATAAATCACGTGCACTTTTGCGATAACAATATAAATCTATAAAAATAGATAATAAATATTTTGATATGAAAGAAAAAGAATCTGTAATTTTTCCATTTTGTTGAAAGATATGTGTAATATAATACATCCTTAATCTTTGCGATCTAGTCATCACGTACAAATAGTCAGTTTTATTAACAAATATATACATACAAACATTATTGCAATTGTTATGTATAAAAGCTAAAAACGAAACAACGTAAAGATTCCCACTTCAATATTTGAAGTTATAAAAAAAATAAAAAAATATTAAATAATACTAAAATAACGTAGATATAAAACGTTTTAAACAAATATCGAGATAAGTGAGCCTATATTTTTTTCACGATTTTGATAAAAAAAATAATTTTATATTGTAAAAACCAATTTTCTTGATTTTTTACTGTAAAATATAAAAACGTGCTTTTTTTTTACAAATCTCAAAATATTAATCTAGATAACGTATATCAAGAAAGAAGCTGAAAAAGCATCATGGAATTGAAACGAACTTTGTTTCGTAATAACCAGTAATAAGTAACAATTGCAAAAAAAAGAGCAAAAGGAGGATTCAAACGCTGCTACGGTCGTAAAAAATTAAATAAATTGAAAGTTACATGCACTCTAGAAGTAAGTTTATCGCGTGAAATTCATTGTAATGAAAAAAAATACGTGAAGAACTTCCCGATCGAGAATAAATGTACGATGTCTCTCATTTCCTCTGATCTTATCTTGCGATCGCGCGACGCCCTATATAAGACTGTTATTACGAGGCAAGGTCTCGGCTGAAATTCGCAGAAAGAATTTCGAGCCAGACGGTTGCGCAACCGAGAAGCGATTACTTGCAATCGATCGAGCGTTGGCTTCGTCTCGCCGTTATTTTGTGGCCGATTATTCTCCGTTAGTCGCGCGCGGCTTAATTGTTCTCCGTCATTCTCGCAGTTAACCGATCATCCGTTATCAGGCCACCCGCGCCTCCGCCAATTAACAAGCCGCCGGATAAGCGAACCGGATGTGCACTTCGGTTCGTTGCGATCGAAGACAAACACAGCAGACATATGTATCGACGATCTACAAAACTAAGTACTACAATTTAATCAAGCCATTTATTCATATATTATGTAAGAAACAGTTTTGCTGAAGCATTTGAAAATATATCACTTAAATACAGATCTAAAAATAATTTCTGAAAAGATTATGTATTAAAGAAATATTAAATAATTCCATTACTTTTTGGAATTTTTAAATTATAAAATGCTGAAATTGAGTAATATGGTGGAAAATGTATGATTGAAAAAATAAACGTTAAAAATACTATCTTACAAGTTTTAATTCTAGCAATTAATTTGAATGTAAGTACACTGAGAAAAAAATATAGTTAATTTTAATAAATATTTAGTTCAATACTGCCAACTAAACATTTATTTACAGTAAATAAATACTTGTTCAATACAAAAAATGATTGTTAAATCAAATTAAATTTCTTGTATCAAATAAATACATCTTTATATTTAATAAATATTTATTTTTTAGTTGGCAGTATTCAACTAAATATTTATTAAAATTGACTATATTTTTTTTCAGTGTACATAATTATTTTGATGATCCAATGAAAATTATTTTCAAATCTGTGTTAAAATAAATTTTTAGATTCTCCAAACAAAAACTGTTCTTTTCGTGTAGGGACTTTTATAATTAATGTGCACAATTATGCACATGCATTTTTTCCTTCAGTTTACAGCACACAATGCATTTCTTCCTGCTGAATTATTTGCGTTTTGTTAAGAATTGTTACTAGAATTGCAGATAGAACGCATAGAATTTTTAGCAATTTACTAAAACGCGAGCAACCCAACAGGAAAAAATACATCGTGTGCCACAGGTTTTACTCTATTTTATTTTCCTTTCTATAATTTTCTGCATTTTATTGTATAATTGTAGCAACTATACTACTCTTTTGCTCTTACATTTTAAAGTACATAATTCAAGAATCTCTAATAAACGATTCTGATTCTGATTCGCGTTTTTCGCTCTTTCTCTCTTTCTCCTATCCTCTCCTCCTTTTCTTCTTCTCGACAGGATGCATGTAATACGCTCGTCGTAATCCAATTAATAAGCCGTAATATGGATCGCTTCATATTCGTTTCTCCCCGCACTTGACTCTCTTATGCAACTCGATGCGTGCATCTCGAATGTATTCGAGATTAACCAAGGTTCCAGACGAACGTCAAATGTCTATATCGAGAGCACGTCGTGATGTCGGCTAAAGTGCACTTTTCTAAAGCGGAGACCTTCGCCTATATTATCCGCTCGGCTGCACCGGCATTTATATTTAATCTCGTGCGACGCTTCTCGCCCTCCTTCTTCTTTCTTTTTTTTTTTTTTTTTCTTACGCGGCCACTTAAGGGGGTAAAATAAAGACGCATCACCTTAACGAAGTTAACCCACAAAGTGTTGCTTAGAGAAGTGCGCCTCTAGCGTGGCTCCGCGCACCTTGCGCATGTCAAAAGAAGTCATCCAAACCGGTTGAGGGGCCTAACCCGAAACCGCATTTCTCCATCCATCGCGAGGGACGGAGAGGGTGGAGGACGGACCGGAGATGAGACGGAGGGAGAAACACGGAGGGCGCAGGGAGACGAGCGCGTCGAAAATTCGGAACGACGCGATGCGAGAGGAAGATGGTCGTGATCGAGAATTTGCTAGCCGCGACGTCGAGGACTGCCCACGCCAGCTCGATAAACAGAGGCGACCGTGGGAGTGGAGGTTTTAACGGCTTAGCATGGAGAATGAAGAGTGCAGGGGAGAGAAGAGAAGAAAAAAGAAAAGACTCTCGATAGAAAAAAAATAGAAGAGCCGAGAAAAATCTACACGATCTTCGAGAGAAAAAATAATTTCTCTAATTTCTTTAATCAGCCGTTTATTACAATTTCTTTTTTTATTTCTTTAATTTCTTGTAATTTGTCGATGCGATATTTCGATCACTCGCCGATTTTTTTCATTCTTCCGATTTTGATTCGAGACCAGAAAATGATCTTTCATGCAAAAGGTAACTGCTCGATATTAATTCTAACGCTTATACAGTGGCTCACTTTTCTCCAAAAATGCGTTATTTTTGAAGTATTTCATTCCGTTATTCAAAATGAGACACTATATTCAAACAAAAGTTGTTTAGTTTCGAAAGAAAAGGATGTATAGATATAAAAGGATGACCTTTATTTGATCTTGGAAATCTATCAAGAAAATCATACTACAGCATCAACTAAATTTTTGTAACAAAACTGTATGAATTTTTAAAACATAAATCGATACTTCCAATCAAAAATAATATAAATATTTAACGAATAAATATTTCATATTTCATATTTTAGATAAAATATTTCTTATGTTACATCATACAAATAATTTAAATCGTTCTGACTTAATAACAGCAGTTGTTGCCTCACATTTGTGTACTTATTCACTTCTGCGTACTTTAAACGTAAACGTATCTCTCGAATAAATTAATTAAATTAAATGGAATTAAAATATGACACTTTTAGTATCTTGAATCAAAATCCAAAGAATGAAAAAAATCGTCGAGTGACACTTGAAAGAAATTATTTATAAGAAAGCAGTGAGAAAAGAAAGGAAAATTTAATAAATGCAAAAAAAATCTCCGTAAAGTCGTAATCACACAAGCGATTGATGATTACTTTTCAAACAATTACAACAAAACAGTTGCTTCGCTCTAATTAGTTGAAAAGTAATCGTCAATCACAATCGCGCAATCCCAGTGCGATTATGGCTCAATTCAACCCTAATCGAGCGAAACTCTGACGATTGTCGAAGCCGATAGAAAGGACGGAAAGTGTCCAATTAAATTAGTAAATACAGAGATCGCTTTCCTCCGACAACAAGAGAGTTTGATCTCGTGAAAATCACAGCATTCCGACGAATTTCGATTCCTCATTAATGATACTAATTATGACTGACTAATGTGTGGCGACGAAATTCGCCAGTCGATTACAACGAGGATCGCACGAGACTCGCCGAAGAGAAGGAGAGGAAAAGAACGAATCGCCGCGTGGCGGGGCAGAAGAGCACAAGAACGTGAGAAAGAGAAAGAAAAAGAGAGACGGAGAGAGAGAGAGAGAGAGAGAAAGAAAAAGCAAAAGAGAGAGAGAGGGGCGCGTGCGCGAGTGAGACGTCGCTCTCTCGCATGATAGAGCAAGGTGCAATGCTCGGGCGGCGATGCACAAACAGCGTCGGGCGTCGCAGTCCGCACCAGCCAAGGTCACCCGGGTAATGTCCCGATGCCCCCTATGCAGGACAAATTCAGCCACTCGGCCGAAAGCACACTCTCGAGTCCGCTCCGGCGGCGGCGGAGGCGGCGGAGGCGACGGCGGCGCGTCGGCGGGCCGAGAGGAAGCGGAGGAGGAAACCGACCCGTTCCTCTCCCTCCACCCTGGAATCCGCTATCGAGAGACGAGGGGAAACCCTCTGTGTGGTTAAAACCCGGTGCAAGCGGTGGCGCGAACGCTCGTCCCCACGTTATGCAATGCGCCACGTATGCCGAGAGCGCGATCGGGCTTCGTTCGACGGAATGACGACGTTTGATCTCCGAGCGATAATGTATGCGTTACGAATCTCTGGATCGATCAGCCGTGCGATAACGTAGCTATTATGTAAAATAATAGAGAAAGATCAAACGCTCTTTTCAAGTTCATAGCTACGTTGGCTCCGCCAACGTAAAAATTGAATTTGTAAAAAGATTAAAACGATCGACAAGGAAATTATTTTAGGAAAAATCGTCATGTATGATGTCATTCGATTGATTTTGCGATTAATTCTTAACAATGATTTTTAAGTGATTTTTTTTTTTAATTTAAAGAAATTATTATTTAAAAATCGTTATTATGTTGTTGTCTTATTTCAAAAATAACACAATTCATTCAAAAGATGTGATTTTCGAATTGTTACTACGAATGCGTTAGATAAAAATTACTGTATCAATCGTCGAAAGTAAATTAACTTCACAGTCTATAAAATAGTATTCGTATTACTTTCTTAAGATTTTTCAAAAAGATTATAATACCGTCTACAAAAATGACATCTTTTGTGTCGTTTTCTTATAAATAAAAAGAAGTCTTTTACAAAGAACATTTAGAATTAAAACAATTTTGATAACCGTAGTTTAAAGAAGGGATTATTTTATTTTGAATTAGTTATAAATTCTTTACAGATTTTAAAATGCTAGCAGCAAGTCGATAATATAATGTAATTTGAGGAGATTATTATTATTTCAGTTTGAGTGTGTTGTAAATCTGGAAGTAATTCATATATCTAAGATATATTTATTTAAATATACAGATTATTACTTCAACATCTAATTTTGACTGTAATTATAATTTTTTAATTGAATTGAAATCATCATTAAAAAACATCGTATTAAGAACTCATTATATAAAAAAGATTGTAAATACACTAAAAAAAATTTATTATATCTTAATAAATATTTTTTGTGAGTAAACATTTACTTATAGTAAATAAATATTTATTCAATGAAAAAAATGATAGTCAAATTAACAGGTTCTTTTCAAAATTATCGTCAAAAGTGTATCAAATGATATTGTGATTTTTTTTCTAAAATAATTTCAACTTGATGTCACCTCGACGTTTGTTATTATTTTGTATTCTATTTGATAGGAGTCAAAAGCGTCGTGATTTTCTCCCGACAAGATTGATCGAATCAAAAGAGGAAAACTATTCTAATATAGTTTTTACGTCAGTATACATAATCAAATTGTGCATCATTCGTCCAAATTTATCACGTAAATAAACGCAAGGGAGGGAGGGGGGGGCTCGGCGGGGAGGAAAAGGTTAAAGCTCACGCACATAAACACGACGAAAGAAATGAAGTGCCTACACGTGTTCGGCACGGTTTTTGCGCGAAAAATTGTATGACGGGGCGAGGAAAAAAAAAAGCGACCGCCATTACATACTCGCATCACGCACGCTGCAGCGGCGCTACTTATTTTTATGACGGACGCACACACGCTATCGCGAGCGGCTTCGTGGAATATTTTGTTTGCGGCGTATCCGTCCGCTGACGAAACCGGATGACGCTCTCGGGACTGAAAGTCAAGCGCGTCGCCAATAAAAGAGAGCACAAGGAATAATAAAAAAATATGTATGCATATGCGTCACGTAGGAAGGATACATTCTTGTCGAACGGCAGCGTTAAAGAGAATATCGAGTGTTTAAATGTCCTTGCACTAACGCTTCTGTTCCGAATATTTATTCTGTAGTCATTTTTCTAGCAAGTTATTCAGTATAAATTATAAATTTAAACATCAAATATATATTAGAAAAATTGTAAACATACTAAAAAAAATTCTTATATCTTAATAAATATTTTTTTTTGTATTTGTAAACATTTTTACTTATAGTAATATATATAAATATAAATATAAATATATAAATAAATATTTACTCAATGAAAAAAAATGTTAGTTAAATCAAATTAATAGTTCTTATATCAAATAAATATGTGTTAACATTCAATAAATGTTTACTGACAAATATTCAAAGAAATATTTATTAAGAAATATTATTAAAAAATATTTATTAAGACTAAATTTTTCTTTTAATATTTTATATAGAAGTGGTTGTAAGATTTGATCGACCACAGTCGAGTTTGAGAAGAATATTCAACTGTGATTAATCAATCACTTGCAACTAAAATTATGCTATTGTAGAATGAGCTGAATACACATTACAAAAAACTTACATAAATACACATTACAAAAAATTACATAAAAACTGTAAATGTATACTATTATAATTTTCATCTAAAGATATTTACATAGTTAAAGATAAAAGTAAAACTAATTTTTGTAAAAACGCACAATTTGTAATATTCCCACTATAAATTGTGTAATTTTTTTTTTGTTTAATTTTACATACATTTTCTTCAGTGCAGTAATGCAATATCAAAATTTCCAAGGTTATTGAACGTAAAGTTATTGAGTCCTGAAATCTAATCTTCAGTATTACGGTACATTTTTCAGATTAATATCCCGAATGGATCCTTAATATCCTAAAACCTCAAAATGACGAATCCCTCAGTAAACAAGCACGTTGAATATTTTTGTAAAAACACGTCGAAAGAGCGCGAACAGCTTCCCGAAGTGCAATCATGAAATCTCTGAACGTTGATCTATGATTCGTAAATCCTTCGCCAGCCATCCTTGGATTTCTAAAACAAACTACCGCAATTGCGCCTTACTTATTAACGAAGAAAAAAGTACGCGTCTTCGCGAAGCTCGCCAGCGCTTGTTTTTGCCGCTTTGACCGGCGCCCAATTAAGCCTGTTCTTTTTGCAACATTATCTCCCGTTGTCGGCGAGATCGTCTACATTGCGCACTTTGTACAGCTTCCGTGGACAAAATAATGAATGTACTGCGTAGTTCTCGGCGCGAATTTTACGCCGGATTTTTCGCTCAAAATTTAATTACCGCAGCCCGAATTCACGATAACGCAACTCCCCTTTGTGTTGCCGGTTCTCATTGATTATTCCGCGACGCGCGTATCAGTCGGCATTCAAGCTAATTCCGAGTAATTGATAGATCTGTTTGTTTTACCGAAATGTTCGTTCGCACGAATTTGCGTTGACGAATTTCGCAAAAAGAAAAAGAAAAAAATATTACGCCATTCGGAACGTAAATGAGCCGGTCGATACGCCGAGAGTTATCGATGCCCCGTTATCTGCCATTGATTATTTATGCAAGATATGCTATTCAACGAGAGACGCAGTGGCGAGTTGCGCGTTGCCAGAGATATAAAAATAGTCCACTTTAACGTTGAATCACGTTGCATCCATTGCGAACGCGTGTACGCGTGAAAATCATTTGGCACGAGAGCTACTCTGATTTCCAACGATTTCGCAAGAGCCTCATCGTGTCGTCGTGATATAATCTGGTTCCACGCGTGGCTTTGTTTACCAACCTATTCCCGATGGACAGGCAAAACGACGCGACGGACTTTTCCATGGACACCCGGACAACCCGGTGTCGCTCGAAGCGACACGTGGCGATATCACATCGCGTCATTTTCCATCGAGTTTTACGAATTTAAATACGTTTTCTTCATAAATCAATCGCGCGATAGTAATTTAACTGAAGGGCGGAAAATCTCGCGCGCTGCGTATTTAAACGACGAAGGTTGCCCACGATGTATATTCCACGCGCGACACGTGGCACGTTATTATTTCGCATCATTTCCCGCCGGTTCTGTCGACGTTGCGAATTTAATTGCGCTCTCTTCATAAATCAATCGTACGGTATATCATCTAATTGCAGAAGGAAAATATCATATGTGCCAAGCCGTGAATGTATATTAATCTAACCCGAAACTATTTCATTTTGCCATAACCCGATGACGTGCCATTCGCAATTACATGCCGTTCCGGTTAATATGTTTCGGTTAAAAGTCGATTTTCTGGAAATTAAAAACGTAATTACAACTGTTTGCAGAAAATATACAAGGAAAGTTTGGTATTTGCGACTACAATTGCATGGTAAATTAATTATGACTGGGATTCCTATTTATATAGTTATTACTGTTAGTGTCAATAATGTTAATGATAATATTATATTTATTTTAAAAATATATAATTGGCCTCGAAAATGACTTTTATTACAATTTATCGTTTTCAGGACCATATATTTTTTATTGTATATATAGAGTGCAATTATTATTATTATATTTACACTATAACGATAATAACTATAAAAGTGGAGTTCTTAATTATTTTACTGTGTAATATAAATTATCACTTTCAGAGCCAACTCTCTCTATATAAATTTTTTTTTACATACAGAACTATAAATTATTATTATTATTAATAATATACATTGTTAAATTTAACTCACAATTTAAATTATTTGTAATCATTCTATAGATCGCATTGTTCTTATTCAATACGTAAATTTAATAAACACAATGGAGTTAAATTCAAGAAATTAATTTGACTCAAATTGACTTTATCATACATTAATATGAACGCTGTTTACTTTGAAACTAATTAAGTAATTCAACTGCAGAAATGAGTGGATTAAATTTGATTATTATTTTAACAAATGTTTTGAATATAAATAACACATTTTGAGATATTTGTAAGTTAAAAACAACATTAGTAAAATGTTATTTAGCTTAAAGAATTAGTTAATTTAAATTTAATCCTTTAATAACGAACAGTATAGCAGTAATAACAATAATTATAAAAATGAAGCTCCTAACAATTATTTCATCATACAATCTATAATCACAAATACCAATCACTTTTGTCTCATGCAGTTCTCGTTATTTTTGCATCACGAATAGTTCAATGGACGGATTTATCTCTGCTAAAAATACTCGTAGAACAATAACAACTAAAATAAATGCTTTATTGTATTTACATATATGTTCATTTATGCAAAAACATCTGTTTTTTTATTTCCTTGTTTTTCCTATTTTTCAACTACTGTCCACAAAAACGAAAAAGCTGAATTTCACAGGCATGTATTTGCATAGGAACGAAGTTTAGTTCGAAAAATAAGATTACGTCAATGCGTTTCGCGCAGGCTGTAAAATACGGCATTTAAAGACCATAAAACGATACGCCGATATTCACGGTCACGCGCACGTGTAAATTTTGGATGCAATTGCAATTTTGCAGCGGACGCTAAGCGTATGACGTCAGCGGAAAAAAACGCGGAGCCCGAAAACACGGCGCACATCAGAAATAGTTCTCTCCCGAAAGAAGGCGCGTGTCTCTAAATAAGATGCAGGTTACGAAAGACAATCTATCTATTCGATATATTGCGATACAGATCGCAAGATATAAAAATTACATTACGATCGAGTCTTTTGAAATCGAGCTCTTTTTGTCTCTCATATAAAATTTTATACAATCATTCGCGAAAGTTTCTTCAATTAAAAAAAATTTGTTTGAATCAAAGAAATTTGTGCATTGCTATAAAGAAAAATTTCTTTGATTTGAACGTCATTTCTTGAAATCAAGTAAATTTTTATGTTCTTCAAAGATATTTTTAAATCAACTTAAAAAATCAACGAAACTATTTCTTCAAATTAAACGTAACTTTTTCCTGAATGATTTAAATCACATAAGCGAAAATTTAGCTGCAATCTTGGCCATAAATTCAAACTACTTTCCCCCATAGACTGACGTAAATATTCTATACGTAACGAAAAATTAATTGAAAATAATTTTAATGACAAATAATATTTATTATTATTCTTCCTCACATCCAGAGAAAAGAATGCTTCGATTTTAAAAAATAATGTTTTAATCAAAGAAATTTTTTCACAAATCAAGGAAGTTTTTTCTTTAACCATATAGCAAAGAAAATTTCTTTAAATCGAAGCAACCTTTTCTCTGGGTGGCAACATGAATTTTAACGCTTCCGAAGACAGCAAGTCTTCGAAAAACATTAAACATTGTTTTATTGTAGTGGATTATATAAAAATTTGAAAAAAGGTCTGGTATATTTGTCAAAGCTTTAACAAGTTTTTGCTTTCATAGAAGTCTCACTGTATTTTACTTATTTTTTACAGATTTAAATTCATAGGATGATTGATAGAATGGGTGCTTTCCATTTAATGACACAAATCGACAAGCATCAATTTATCTTCCTTAGTGTTCGATGAGTAACGAAGATGGAACGATACTTATATCGACTTGTATCATCAAATGGAAAGCACTTTATAACCTTTACTTAACTCAGTCATAGAATAATAACAAAAAAATCACGTTTTTTAAACGTGTCAGTCACTTTTGAAATAAGAAGGCGGTATCTTGACGTAAAAAAGATATTCTCCGGAGTTACATTTCAACGAACAACTTTCTCCTTATCGAACTTAAGTAAATATCCTGACAATTACATGTGAAATTACATGTCTATAAAGGCCAAGTCCGGTTAAGATAAAATATAAATGTTACACGTATAGCTTTCTATTCTCATTTCACGGAACATCCCCATTGTCAGTTGAGAATATAAATCGAGTATAGATCGATAAACTAAATTATTGCAGCCCGCGAAGACAGCTCGAATGCACTTTGAATGTCTACGGGAGGTCGAATGCATCCCGGAACGCGCAACGTGACAACGTTACGTAACGGGGGAAGATCGATTTTAATCGAGTGACATCGCGGACGGGATGCCTGTCGATAGGAATTGCGCCTCGAACGGGGTCGTCGTACGTTCAGGAACGTATCTGGTCGGATTGTCGAGGACGGAAATAACTCGGGAAGAAACGCGACTCATAAACTCCGCTGCGCCGCGGCGCAATATTATTATATCCCTCGCCATTCTCTCGACGCGAACAAATCCGCGTTCGATCCTCATTCGTGCAAATTTCATGCGCCACGCGATTTACCCTCGTTAACCGTCGACGACGAATCGCGTGACGAAAACCAAACGAACCTGATTCAGAGACTTGCCCGCGAAACTTGCGTTTGTATGTTGACTCGAGCAATCTATCTCTACTTTCTAAATTCGAACGTTATTTCCTCTGGAAAATTCAAATTAAACGATCATAATATAAACATCATATATATGTATAGCCTTGACTATAATTGTGAAGCATCTTCAATTTATTGCATTTTCTTGGAAAAACGATGATAAGCTTCAAAAGAAAACTAACAAAATACTAAAATTATTATAACCAGCAATATTATTTTGAAAGATTGCAATATCGTAAATCTGTTTATGTAAATTATGATTAATAAAAAATCGTCAAAATCATCAACTCAAAAAGAATAATTTTTTTAAGGGTGTTTTTTTTAAAACATTCTCGCGTAACCATACTAAAAATAAGACCTTTTTTGGAATTTTTCTTAAAGAAAATTATAAGATGTACGATTCTAATTTTTCACATATTTATTAATACACATGTTAATATATGAAAAAAATTTTTACAGCAATATTTTCATTCCAAAATTCCAAGAAATTAGTTGAAAGGCGCAAAGTTGAAAAAAATGATATAACCAAACGATACCTCGAGAACTAATAGCCAGAAATAAAAAAACAAAATGTTTTCTTAAAGTTTATTTGCGTGACACGTAAACTACAATTATTGAGAAATATTGAAAATTCGCGAGTTGACACGTGTTTTTAGAAAAATAAATAATGCAAAAATACGTTTTTTTTTTTCGCTCAAAAAAATTTAATAAAAAATTTAATTTTTAGTGAAACTGGTTTATTCTAGTTTATCTAGCTAGTCAATCTACGAATACAACGTCACAAAAATTTTTTTTAATCGGTTAATTTTTCCGAAATTGTGTCAACTGCCGAAAAAAACAATGTTTCGAGAAAAACGCGTTTAAAGCTTTTTTACAGATTTTTTTTTTTAATAAAATAATTAAACTATTTGCCGTTAATCAACGATTCCTGGTCCATAAAGTAAGCCTTCCTCAAACATTTGGCTATAAAAAAAACTTTTGACTGTAGAATCGTTAATTCTTCGAATTTCTTGCTAAATGATATGTGTATTCTTGAAATATTGTACAATCGAAATATGTAATAAAAAAAAATCGATTTCTTGAAAAGAGAATATACCCTTGAAGAAAAACGATAAGATCATGTTAAGAATTCTTTTTGTCGATATTATTTTATTAGTCAATACTTTTCTGTCAAGTTGAAAAATATCTTTTTTTTTTCTGAGAAATTTAATTTTTTTTTAAGTTGTCTACTTTTGAAATACAGGAACAATATATCCATCTACATCAGAAATTGGCAACTCGAAGTTATATTCAAACCGACGTAACATCACATCGCCTCGAACTCGCATTCGTTGCATCACACTCTCTCGCTCTATCTTTATCTTTTCTTTCTCCTTTTTACTTCCTGCGAGAGAAATGAGAGAAGTCAATTCGGCGTGGCATTCGCCTTTCACGGATCCTCACGGGTTTCGCGTATATTTCCTTCATCTCGCGTATATACGGTATGCTGCTATTTCTGAGCGCCAAAATTTAAGGTGCCGTTGCACCGGACGCGCCGACGATGGAATCGTCGCGCGAGTGGGTGGCCGCCCTCCATTCTGTTCGCTCTGTCATGTCGGGCGAAGCCACGCGTACACGCGTGTGCGAGCGAGCGCGTTGCTATGGTACCAGTACGCACGCCGGGCACCGCCTAGGACAGGTCAGTGACAAAGCAAGGTCACGTCAAGTGTTCCGAGGGCTTTCGGTATGCGATCTCGTCGCACTCGCACGTCCGTTCTCGCGCGCGAATGACAGAGGCCTCGTTTCCCCGCCATTTGTCCCCGTAATCTGATGCCCCGCGTGATAAGTAAGTACATAACAATGCAGATGCGCCGTGAATTAATCGTATCCTTCTTGTACTAGACGTGCTTTATCATACGTCAGCCCTCCGACTCTACCACGCCTTAAGGCCGTACTTTTGCATAAGAAATTGAACCTATTAAAGTTCTTCTAAATTTCTTGCAGTGAAATCTCACTCCAAGAGAGTGAAAGCCAAGAGAGTACAAGCACCCTTGAAAAAAAGTGACGATTTTCCTTTTAGAGTGAAATCTCACTTTTTTGGAATAAGATTTCATTCCTTTGAAGTGAAAATTCACTTTTAAAAAAGAGTAAAATTATCACTCTTTCGCAAGAAATAAAATATTTTCACACTTTTTTTCAAGAACAATTATATTTTCACTTTCTTGGAGTGAGATTTCACTGTAAGAAATGTAGAATGTTCCATCAAATTGAAAGAGAGAAAGAACTCTAATTGGTTGAATGAACCTATCAAAGTTCTTTTATTTCTTCTAAATTTCTTGCAGTGAAATCTCACTCCAAAAGAGTGAAAGTACAAGCCTTGAAAAAAAGTGAAAAAAATTTCACTTCTTGAAAAAGGTGACGAATAAAATATTTTCACACTTTTTTTCAAGAATGATTGTATTTTCACTTTCTTGGAGTGAGATTTCACTGTAAGAAATATAGAGTGATATTCCGTCAAATTGAAAGAGAGAAAGGATTCCGATTGGTTGATACTCTTATGCATTATGCAAAAGTCTGTGCTATGCTTTTACTTTATTCATAAATGAAGAGAAAGAAAAACTATTTTTCAACTTGAAAAAAATTATTAACTCATCAAATAATAATAATAATGACAAAAAGAAAAATTATTTTTTAAATTGACAGAAAATTATTGACTATGATTGAATCAAACACTTATCGATTTCTTTCATGTCCGAGACTAATCTTCTAAAATTAATGGAGGACTCAATTATATATCTCTTTATAAAAAATATCAATTTTCTTTAAGTTACATCTGCATTTGGATTATTCTTATTAAAATATTTAGTATTTATTTTCATTTTCATTTCTTGAAGTTAGTTAAGTACCTTTTAATTAACATTTGAATAAAATTTAATACACTTTCTTGAATTAAATTGTCAAACTCCATTGTTTGAATTAAATTAACAACATACGAAATAAGAGTAGTAGCATTCTACAGAAATCATTAAAAACAAGTCAAAACGAGTACAATTTGATATTATCAATTTAATTTGTAATTTCATTACAGCATCAACAAACTGTATATTATGTATTTCAATCCTCCGGAGGGTTAAAACGTTTATCGATTGTTCAGTATATTATCCGTAACAACATCCGGATACTCTTTGTTCAATTCGGCAGATGAAATATATATGACTATCCAAGAACGTGGCTTCAAGGAAAAAGGACGCGGTCATTCCACGTGCACTTTTGCAAGGAGATTCGGCAGGATGCAACGACCCGGCCTGTCCAAGGCGATCCGGCCGACGACATCTCGCGCGAAAAAAAAAAAAAGAGATCACGAGCAACGCACTGCGTTTCTCGCTAAGAATAGACAACGGCAACGGCATCGTGGGCGCATATGTATTATCGTGTGAAAACATCGTAAACCATTCTCTTTCGCGGCCGCCCGCGCCACTCAATCCTTTCCACGCAGCACGCTTTCGTTCCTTTTGCGTGCACAATCTGGATAAAAATGCGGCTCTATAAATTTTCTGGATACGATCAATTGAGAGACTGAAATCACAAAGCTCTTGAATTTAGAACGCCGATGGGAAATACGAGAGTCATTTGTAATAATAATCTCTAGTACTTGGAAAAAAGCGATCGAGAAACTTGAAACAATACTCAAATAAGATCGTTAATGTTATATGTTATATTTTGATAATATTAAATTTTTTTAAGTGATTTCTGTTTAATTTTGTTACTTTAAGTTTCAGTGAAGTAATATCTCACACATTTAACTATTAAAAAATAACAAAGATAAAAGTATGTCTTTTGCATTTTAATTATGGCCATGTTAATCGCGGAGATTATTATAGGCATTTTACTTATATTTGATTTATTTCTTGGAGACATAAAACTATTTTTATTTTGATATGAATGCATTAAATTGTAAATCGTTCGTTATCGAAATAATTGACTGAAATAAATTTGAAATTAATATGATATCATTTATATGAAAATAATGAAGGAGCTTTGTGTGAGCAGTGCCTTATGAATAAAGAAATATCTGAAACTTTTAAATAAAGTCATTATTTGATACTAGATACTGTACTTGTGTCTATTATTTCGACAACAAAGCATTTGCGACCTAATGTTCATAGAACATTTACCGCTAATTAAACCGCTAATAGCGATCTTTGTAATAAAACCATCATTTGAAAGTAGTAGGATAAAAATCATATTCAAGATATATACAATTTTAACGTATATGATAAGTATTATCAAATATGCGACAGTTTACAGACATTTATCAACATTTGTATTATTTCAGTATTACTTACTTTTTATTTATTTAATTAGATTAAACCGCACTTATTCTTACTGTATAGTTTACAGTAAACATGATGACTACCAGCAACACATTTTACCGGGTCTTTTTGTGGTATAAGTTTGCGGTCTGTAATATATAGAAGTCTGTGGTTTACGGAATACTATCATAAACTTCAAATATCTCTCTAAATGATTTTCATCGGCAAGTAACTACATGATATAACGACGCCGTGTTCAATCGCTTTCACAATTTTTTCCGCGTGCATTTTGCATAAAGAAAACAATGAAAAGATTTCGTAAAAAAAAAAAGGAAAAGAAAAATAGCGTTGCAATGTGAAAGTGACGTATGAGAGAGACGGTGATTCGCGTGTCGTAATTAAATTAATGATCGAATGGGTAATCTCTCCCGTCAGTCTTTGTTCTCTTTCGCGTAAAATATCTCGTTTTTCTCCCTCTTTCCCTGACGCTGAGAAACTATCGTTCTGAGATCGTTTGATGGTTGCCACCGTCGCTTTAATTAAATCAAAGTTTCTCCGCGCAGCGAGAGCGGGGAAAAGGGTATGGCGGAAAAAATAAAAGAGAGAGAAAGAGAATGGAATAGAATCGTTAATTGTTATGACCTCTCAGACCGTGTATCCTCAAGCGCTGAGCGTAATACATAATTAAATTATAGTAGAATTAAAGATTAAATATAAAAAGCTTTTCTTAAATGAGGAATAAATTAGGTAAAATACATAATAGAACCAGATGTTCTCTTATATATCTTATATAAGTCTATTAATAACAATAATTTTGTAAAAAATAGAAAAAGAGAGAGAGAGAGAGAGAGAGAGAGAGAGAGAGAGAGAGAGAGAGAGATATTATTTATTTATTATTATTATAGTAAATAAGTAGTATTACTACTACTATTATTTATTTATATATACTTACTTTAACTTTAACTTTATTTNTTNTCT
>NW_012130125.1:948403-967856 GCF_000143395.1 Atta cephalotes | reverse complement strand
GTGTAGACTAGAGTTTTAAATTAGTTATTGTAGTTCTAAAAACAAATTAGTTCCTCTTCTACAAACTTAGTTAAACAAGTAGAACAAGATTTGTAAATACAACGACAAAAGTAACTATAAAAATAAGTCCCTACCCAAATACAGAATTAAATTTAAATTAAAAATTAAGACTAAATTACTCTCTCTCTCTCTCTCTCTCTCTCTCTCTCTCTCTCTCTATTTTAAAATTATTGTTATTAATAGACTTATATAAGATATATAAAAGAATATCTGGTTCTATTATGTATTTTACCTAATTTATTCCTCATTTAAGAAAAGCTTTTTATATTTAATCTTTAACATAAAAAAAAATGGAAATGTTATTAACCAGTGATGATTAATAAATAATAATAATAATAAGTAATAAAGAATATTCTTTTATGCACATTGAAAACAATTCTAAATCTTAATACATATTTCTTTAAATAGTACTAAAAATATGTAAATATTTACTTATAATGAATAGATTACTCAATAAAAAAATAATTGATTTTTATATCAAATGTTTTAGTAAATTTATTATTAAAAATTAATATTTTTTTTAGTGCTATACCTATATATGGTACGTTATATGGTTTTAACTAAAGTTTTAAGTAAAGTAAGAGTTGTGATTAAATAAAAAAACTTTATACGACAGAGAGAAGATAGAGATAAAAAAACTAATCCGAGAGATACGATCGCGAAAAATAGTGAACGTGATTTACGCTGATGATAATATTTTTTAATACGTTCTCTCGTCACCGTCAGACCTCGCTTAAATTTTTATTTCGTCGATAAATTACCGAGATGGAAACAGGTCTGCATGGAAACGTATAAAAGAAAACATCTTGGGACAAAACGCCGTAAACGCGACATCTTTTTCTTTTTCTCTACATAACATCGCGAAATTAAGGCATGTTATTGTGTCGCGAAATAATGACGCATCCGAGTGTTTATCAAAGAACAGCTCGTTTTCTTATGCGTGAAATATATTTTTCCGCCTCTCCCAATGGAAACGCAGAATGACTCCGTATCGCTTCGCGTTCGGCGAACGGCGACAATTACATTTATGTGCATCAATTACACAAATTGAGCAAACAATTTCTTACCGAGTTTGCCATTATCTTAAAATTATCAAAATCATTCGTGCGTATCTTCTTCGAAAAGCTATTATGACACTGATAAAGACAAGTTTGCTTATCTATTGTATTATCTATCTACTTCTACTTCACCTTATCTATCTGTAGTTCTCTAATATTAGGATTTTCCCTAAGCGTCACACTTCTCTTGTAAATAGAAGCACATACACTTGTAAATAAAAGCACATCGCAGATAATTACATAAGAGAGCTACGCGGATAATTTTTGCGTTCCATTTATCTTGGGAACCTCGTGCAAAATCCACGTGAGTGTTACCAATGTTTCGACCACGTGAACTACGCAGTCTGAATTTTGTTTCTCGGATATGCAATTGCCTGCCACGTTCTCTTCAATTCTCTCTGCGATTAAGCGGATATCACGCACTATCATTTAATTAATTGTATAGACATCGTAATCTGCCCAACGTAAATTAACCTCTGCATCGCAATGGAACGTTATAATAAATCATCTTGAATATTTAAAATACTTTATACAGAGAAATTGAAATATTTATCATTCTTTCTTAACCCCCATCAATATTTACGTCTAACTGGATATTTTCTTTGATTACATTGTGAAAAATTGTTCGCTTTTTATAATCTTACATAATCTTAAGCCTTGGATTTTGATCTTCAAAATAAAAAATTGATTAATTACGTCAACTTAAGATACATTAATTTAAAAATACGCCAGAACGGCGAATATCAGACCGAAAAAAATCTGGAAATAACTAAATGTTGAATGAAATAATTTCAATAAAATGAGTAATATGTGATCGAAAATAATTTGAATTTTCTAAATATTTGTAATAAATATTATTATCAAACAGTTGGTTATATTATTATGTTTGGTAATAATTAGGGTAACTCTGGCAAAAAAGCCGCTGGAATTTACGCCGCAGAAGTAAAAAAAATTGGTAATATTTCCGCAACTATTCTATTACATGTCTTTATATTATATTAGTACTGTATTATGCTTTTAGTTTCTTACAGTTAATATTAATGAAATTATTGTGAGTTGAATCGATTTGTCACTGTAATAAGTAAGGCCATCATAAATTATAATCTACGTAAAATGATTACTGTAGGGCGTGTAAAAGACTTGTGGTTATTATATTTCGTGATACGTGTAGTGGAATAGTAAAGCATATTGTATAGCAAAATACAAGAGCTTTCCTTTGATATTCTTAGTGTGTTGTCTTGTATATTCCACCTGTTGAGATATACGGCATTTTTCGCGAGCGGGATTTATATTCCAAAGCATACAAAGTGTGCACATTGAATTCAGTGCACTAAATGTAATAAACGCATATGATTATATGAAATATGTGCCTCATGTCATAATACATGTAATATGTGTAGGAAGATTATAATTATTATTTATTATTTCATGTACATATTTACCATTCCTATTCCTTATATCAAACTTTATAAACACATTTTATAAGTTGTTATGTCATCTTTACATCTTATTTATATGCATTATTTGTAAGTTTTTCATGAACCCCTCATTTTACACCCTCCCTCCCTATGAGTAGCCATATTTCCCATCCCTATGGAATATACGACAAAAGCGCAAGGGTTTCAAAAAGGGTTTTAATTTAAAAAATAAATATTTCGGATTTCTAATATTTTTTTCATAGTAGTAGACAGTACAAAGTTTTTATTGATATAATTCATTTACTTTAAACATAATAAATAATACTTAATAAATTAAGTTTTTGATGAGTGCGACAATTATTAACCGAATATGTGATTAGAATTATTTCACTCAATATTTTTATTAATTATTACCTTAATAAGCTATTAGAATTAATAAGACAGAATAGAAATGAATCATATGTACATAAAATTGAACACATTTCAAGTTCTTATCGCCACGAGCTCCATGTTTCATTACTGATTCTATAACTCTTAACGAGAGTTACATTATCATTGCAGCTAAAGGTAAATGTACTATAATAATTAGTGGACAGTTAGCAGATATGACCCAATTATTGGACGAAATAACAACAATTTTAAATATTAAACAATGATATGTAATACTGTAAATAAACTCATTATTCATAAAAATTTGATAAGATAAATTTATTTAGACAAATAATACAATTCAAATAAAGGCTAATGAGAGTCAGCGCAGATAATTGAGCGCAGAATTAAGAAATGTAGATAATTACTCAGAAATTAATAAAAATCTTTATCTGTTTCAAACGTTTCAATTACCATTGGAGTTATCCTCAGTGGATATCAAATAAGCATTATAATTAACATTAATAAATAATAAAATTTATTTATAATCGTACATATCATATCAAAGCTTAATATTTAATATTTTTGTTATTTTATCCAATAATCGAGTCATGTCTGCTAACTGATACATTTACCTTATCGTAAAAAAAGCTATTCGTAACGATAATACAATAACAATCTGTCGTTATAAAAGTTCCAGCGCAGATTGAATTGCAGTAATCAGACAATAATTGTTTGGAATAATTCGAATATTTGCATGCTTATGCAGTAAATTATGGAGAAGGCACAAAAAATTTAATAATTGCTCTAGAGCTCGCCTTGGACGGCCAAAGTGGCGCGAAAGGTTGAACGAACGTGAAATGAGATTCGTTAGCGAACGAATGGGGAAAGGGGACGGGCAGAGACTCGAGTGAGAGTTTCTCTTCGGGGGTCATTGACAAGCGATGGATTTACAACGCGAGCGACGAGCGGCCTCCTCGATGTCTTTCGCGAGCGAAATCCCTCGACAGGCCGGCCGGATGCGGAAACTGCACAATTATTTTCTTACGAGAAGAGCGCGGTGCTTTGCGTCACGATGTTACTCTTGGTGGAAAAGCAATCGGCTGCTAGCTGTCAAGGAGAAAGAAGACGGAAGCCTTTGCCTTGTGACAGCTCTTTAATATTCCAAATCTGTTGATTACATCAGAAGAACCGAGATATCGAATATCGGAAGGAGCAAGGATTCAAAGTGCGGTTGGAAAGTTAATTCTTAATAAATATACACGATGATATTTTTCGGTTCTTTACGATGATTCGTGTCTCGTGTCTGAGTTCAATTTCATCATTTTTATAAATATATAGAGAAAAGGTGGGAGTTATGGAATACTATTTTGTTTTATCGAAATAAGCAAATATTTATGTAACATAACTTTGTTTATAATTATTTGATATCGGATATCGAATATCGAATATCCGGACAGAATGTAACATCGGATATTCGGTATCCGATTAAATATCCGAGAAGGCAATTTCTTCAAGTCGGATATCTGATCGGATTCCAGAGTGTCTTCTAAAAAAAAAGGCCTATTGGGAAAAAGATTGTAATTTTGTAACAATGTATAAGATATTAGCATCAATGAATGCATACTTACTTCTAGAACATTTGTATAAGAAAAAAATCAATAATTTAATGATATTAAATTTCAACCGAATATATTCTAATAATATCTAATAATATCCGGCTATTCGGTCGGATAAAAAAAAGGGTTGGATAATATCGGATACTTTCCGGACATCCGGTCCATCCCTACTATTTTGCGTACAAATTTTGGTCCAGTTAAATACAAGTCGGTTAAATACAAGTCTATAGTTTCAGTATTAATAAATAATTTAATTCTTTTAATATTATATTGTTAACCGTAACAAAGGATATTGTTATAACTAAAGGAGTTAAATTATTTATCAACACTGAAAATATGTAAATTAATTTGCACTCAGTGTGCATCAGTTTTACATTGGTTTTTCAAGTGAAAAACACTATAAATAAAAGTTTTTCGGGTATACAATATAAATTATTTGTAACGTTGTGTATTTAAAAAGGGAAAAGATAGAATAGGTGCTTTTAATATTAAAAAAAAAAAATATGCAAAACGTGAATTGACCATTGTGTGTAAGAGTTAGTTTGTATTACACTTGTACACATTTTGATTTGGTAATAACTACGTTTAAAGATAACGACGAGGAGAGACTATTATTATTAGTGTTACTTGTATCATTCTATCTTCATCGTTTATTAGACGTAAAACAAGGATAGAATGACACAACTAGCTATTATAACATGTCTCCGAACGCACCTGATAACGTTAATCAGTGACGCACAGTGATTCATTGTTATATTATCCGATAAAAAAAAAAAGACGACCACGCATTGCTGATTCACGAAATTCATGAAGTGAGAGTCGCGCGCGACGATCGTCGCCGAGCGTTTCGTTGCAAATCGAGGTAACTGACCGCGTCTCGTCCATGAGCTGATTTATCCTTCGTAGCGACATCGGAGAAAGTGAGCGTGAAACGGGAAAATAGTTTTCCACCTTACCCGTAATTTCATCGCGGAGAAAACACCGCGATCGTATTTAAACGAAAAACTCGATCGATCGCGATCTCAATTGATGTTCCACTCTATTTTCTTCGACAAACGTGTCTTCTTAAACGCATTTTTTATTATTATTAATTACAAATTCGGTTTTTGTCAAAATAACACAATGTATGAGTAAATAAACAAATGACATAAAAATAACGTAAGTACGTTTTAAACGTACGCAAATTCTAAGATGCATGAATAAAATACGTATTAATTTAACACGTCATGAATACTAATTTTACTGAAAAAAACATGCTTCTACAATTTGCTTACAAATTGTGTCAGTGTTTATATTCTCTGTGTTAATGGTTTTATATAATATTTGTGTTCCTTTCTTGTGTTAAATTAACCCTTTCATGATTTAATCTTTTTATAATTTTTATTGATGAACATTTTAATGGAACTTAAATACATTGTAAATGATTAGGTACATTTAAGAAAGTCTTTAATGAGACACATGTCTCTAATGACAAAAGAGTCAACACAAAAATTTAAGTTTAAGGCACGTATTCAAGAAAATATGTTAATAAATTTAACAGAAATTTTCCAACTGTATAACAAACATACATATACGTTACATATATGTTACATATACGTTATAGATTTCTCAAATATTTCTGTATTTTTCGAAAATAAGGTCGGACGAGATTTGACCGAGCTGCGAATTTCGATCATTCACGTGATACTCTCGGAACACGATGACATTGATCGTCAGCCGGAAGGAAGGGGCCCTCCGACGTGAAATCGAGGTGGCTTACCTGTCCGTGACATAACGAGCGGCCGGTTTCGCCCTGGTCGGTGCGATGTCGTCCCAGCGCATTTTTACCGGCGAGCATTACGAGGCCGATTCGCCAAGCCGTACCGAGCGACCGGATGACGATGATGACTCTCGCGCGAGCGTAACGAGTAAGGGAGAAAGGGGACACGACATGGAGGAAGAAAGGAAGGAAGGGAGGAATCGCCGCGCCGGAAGAAAGACGCGGTGTGTTGCGGCCAGTGTCAGTGGCCTTGCTTTCTGCGACCCACTTTCTACGCTGGTATCACCGGCGAGAATACCTATTGGCACATGAAAAGCGCGCGCGAGATCGCCAAGTGCAACGTCCATGTCATACCTGGAACAATACTCGAATTTTCACGTGGCTCTTGAAAAAAATGGAATACGTAAAAAAGAGAAAGCCTGAGTTTTATTTATCTCTATTATATAATGTTATAATGGTCTGTCAAAAGATCTGTCTTTCCGGTGTATAATTTTACGATAATTTTTGTCGGTTTGTTTTCCGGTTTGTATTGTAAGATAATCAAATTTTTGAGACGACGGAATGTGTAAAAGGAATCCTTAATTATTTGTATTATATTGTTACTTATATATACAAGGTGTCCCTAAATAATCGCCAAATATTTCATGGGTAGAAACGGAGTTGAAAAATCCTCTATCATTTTGCAATTTTCGCAATAGTTAATAAGACATTAATTGTTAAAAATTGCCGAAAATTGGTCTTCAATTTTTTACTCAAATATTATCGACTTTATTTTGCAGAAAAACTGCAAGAGACAGTAATTGTTTATTTTCTTCTCATAGTACTCCAAGAATTTTTTCAGAATTTTTTAATACTAAAAATAGCTAAAAAGTTGATAAGAAATTCTATGAGAAGAAAATAAAAAAGTGTTGTTTCTTGCAGTTTTTCTGTAAAATTGATAATTTATATCTTGTTAATTATTGCGAAAATTGCAAAGTATTTGAGCGATTATTTTGGGACACCCTGTAGAAGAACAGCAAAAAGTTCGCGGCCAACGTATAATTTTACAATAACTTTTGTCAATTTGTTTTTCAGTTTCTATTTTAAATTAATAAAACTCTTGTTATATCAATTCAACAAGAATCAACTAAAATAATTTTTGATCCAGATTCTAAATCTATCCATCCAGTGTCTAACTTTTAAATGCGATCTAAATTAATTTGTAATTTTTCATTATTCTGAAAAGTGTGTAATAATATTTATAATCCTCAATCCAATGACTAAATTCCTAGACGCATTATAAGTTTGCCTCATAACGCGTTACGTTGCGCGAAACTATATTTACGACGAATAATCGAGTTTTATTTTAATGCACGTCTAGCTTGAGGCACGCGCGATATAGCGGATAATAATTGCAATTTAAATTAGCCTCGGGGATTACAATATAAGTTAGTCCGAAGAAATTCATCGAGACTTGTCTCGGTGTACTTCTAGGCATTAATTACAGTGGTCGCTAAGCCGATCGCAGGCTTACGTAAGCACAAACAGGTGGCGTGTTATTATCGCGAACACGGCTGGGGGTTGGTAATTATAAAATAAGCATCAAAACGTGTCACGCGGTGCGTACACGAATGGAGAGCCGGTAGAAAGTAAAATTAGCTCGAAAAGAGGAGAGGCATTTACGTTCGCATATATCCTGCTGTAGGTTGTTGACACTCGACATATCGATGACGAAGGCGACGAGGATTGGAAAAGGTGTCGATGCTAACTCGGCATTGCATTAGCATTTCTGCGCCAACCGCTGCCGATCGATGTTGTAATCGAAGCGGCAGCTCCGAGTCGATCGACTTGGAATAATTTACGCCGAGATAAATTATCGCACTTGCGAAAAAAGATCGGCTAAAACATTGCAGCAGTTGCACCCTGGAAAAAAATTTACTGAATTTTAATAAGTAGTTATTTAAATAGTACTAACTAAATATTTACTGATTATAAAGAAGAACCATTAATTTGATTTAAGTATCATATTTGTATTGAGTAAAGTATGTTTACATACTTTAAATAAATGTTAGTTAATATTATTCAAACAAGTATTTATTAAAATTTAATAAATTTTTTTACAGTATGTATGTTATTTCTTGAATCAATTATTATAAATATTATTCTTAACTTTTTAGACGATTTATTTTTTTCTATCAAATTTTTCAGGAGAGAATTCTATTCATAATTTTGTATGCCGCATATTTCGCGTAAGTATACGTATGTATTTCAATACACGTTTTATACATCTTTAAACATCATATTTTATGTATCTGATTCTACAAACACATTTTTTGCATTATACATTACATAAAGAAATACAAATACAGAATAGAATTCTATTCTGAATATTATTTGCAATTCTTTAATATTTACTAGCAAAATATAAGTAAATAAACAAACAGAAAATTTAAAAGTCAGAGATTCGGAGAAACAGGGAGACGTGGAAGATCTCGCCTAAAAAAGAAACGAAAAGAATCGTCAAGAAATAGTTTAATCGGTCTAAATAAAAAAAAACGATCGATTGAACTAAATTAATCCGCTGATTTACCAAGCAAAACAACAAGTCAATATAACGTTAAAATGAATCGTCATTGATAAAAAAAAGTAATTTTTAATTCTCCGTCTGCAATCGTATTTTTTTTCTCTGTCTGCAGTTCAGATCTTTTTTGTGCAGCTTATTATTTATTTACAAAAAAATGTAAAAAAATTCAGAATTACTTCCCAACATCTCTATTACATTACCAAATAGTTTTTTAACTTGAATGTTGAAACCTTTGTTTAATAAAAATTGAAATTTGAACAAAAATGATGATCGAAATGTCGCTAAAAAGGACAGATTACAGACGGAGGGGGTTAATAATTATTTTAAAATCATTTTGACGTCATTTTGATGTCATGATGACTTTATATCCGCTTGTTATCGTTTGCTTCCATGTGATGAAATCTGTTATAATTCTAATCGAGATAATCAGAAAATTTTGATTGATTAGAAAATTATTTTTGTTTTCAACCAAACATTTTTCTAGCATGTTCTATAAATCATCGCTCGCTGATTGTAATAAAATGCTATAAAATTGTATAATTAATTCATTAATTGTACAATTTTATGACATAAATAATGAATTAATTATAACCGAGCACTTGAAAAAAATATCTGAAAATAAACGAAGCAAAAAATTCTCATCAAATCAATCAGAAAGTATTTGATCATGTCAACTAGAATGGACTGCAACAGATTCAACCATCAGAAAATTCTGATATATCCTTTATCAACCAGAATTAATGCAATCAGATTCTCTCTTCAGTGTAAAACTCCAAAGCCGTCGCCGCGCGTTTAAACGTGAGGCAAACATGAACAATGATAAATTACGTAAGCTCCCATCGCTCGCGTTGTAATTATTCTCTGCCGCGCGTGCTTCGTGTGTCTTCCGGGAAGGAAGCATAAAGGATCAAAATAATCACGAGTCTTGGCTCGCATCGCGCACCGCAACGAGACAAGCCTCGGCATGGATATCGTTACTCGTCGCGCGTGCTGCGCGAGAGAAAGGGAGAAAAAAAAGAGAGAGAAAGAGAGAAAACTCCCCGAGGACGAGAACGAATTACGAAGAGAGGAAGAAACGGAGGGATACACGCGTGTGCGCACGTGCGCGAGATAAGCCGATCGCGCGCGATGGACAGTGTCACGCGTGCCGCAACGCGTGTTCCGCACGCAGGTATTGCGTGGCATTCGGAAGCCTGTTAAAATGTCGTCTGTTAAAATCAGAAAAAGCCGAGGGATCCGAATTCGCTGTCAATATTATCGAATTCTACGAAAATTATTGAAAATTGATGTTTCATCAAGACAACATTTCTTGTCTTGTCTTGATTTTCAAAATAAGAAATTTCGTTTTTCTTATCTTGACTATTTCTTGATATTATATTTCTTGTCTTGAATTCAAGAATCTTGAATTTTTTGAAATTTCTTGATTTTTAAGCAGAGGCCTGGCTCTTTGACTATGTCACGTCGTAAGAGATAATAAGAAAACATAGGTACAAATTGAATGTCGAGTCGTCTCGTAGTTTACGAGATGTTTAAATTCATGGTTTAAAAGTGTGCCTATAATGTCTATTATGCACAAATCTATTAATAAAGATTAAAAATATTTCTCAAATTATCATTTTTAATATCATGAGATTACTGCCAAATCTAACTCTATTTCAGATTATTAGATTTCTATAAGATTATTAGATATAATAATAATTATTATTATTACTATATTTTAATCATTCCTGATTTAATTGATATGTATTAGTAGAAGTACACGGATACATAATATTTGCAAGTAATCTCGCAGTATTAATTTTACATATATTCCTTTACATAAATGTAAAGATTAATATCTGATACAACAAGGATGTATTGGTGAATATAATTTAATTTGGTTAGATCATAGATAGGGATTTCACTTTTTCAATAATCAATTCAATAATGCTATTTTACTATTTAGTGAAAATGAATATACATTTCTATATTATAACCTGTTATAAATACCAATAAATACAATTGAAAATGTTAAAACTTAACTTATTCAAAACTTTTCAAATCAGAAAAATAAAATAATATAATATTAAAATAATAAAGAATTAAAAATAAAGACTGTCACGGAAATTCAAGAAATTTCTTGACTTCTGAACTTATCAAAAAAATCTCGATAACAATTTCTTATTTTAATCTTGTTTTGATTCGACAAAATCCAATTTGATCCAAGACATGATTTCTTAAATTTCTTGCTCTTGATGAAACAGTATTGAAAATTACATTTATCTTGAGCGCACTTTGAATGATTTTCTTTTTCTCGTCAGATTTCAAAAGGAATCTATTTATAATTCTATGTGCCGTACATTTTGCGTATGTTAATTTTGTAATATTTTATACGTTCTAAATTTGTTTAAATGGAATCTCGCTCTAAAGAATGAAAATGGAACCAGTCCTGAAAAAGAGTAGCTCAATTTTCAACCTTTAAGAGTGAAATTCACTCGAAAAGTTTTAGGGAATATATCTCTGATTCTTCGAACACTTTTTGTACTCCTGATGAAAATTTTTCTCATAATTTTTATACGAATTGGAACATTTTTTTAAAAATACTCAGAAATATTCGGAAAGAACATTTACATTTTCTCTCAGAATTTTTCACACAAGTGATTTCTGAAATATTTTGAAATTTCCCACAAGTTTTAAAAAATATATTTTTAATTTTTTAGACTTTACAACATTTCATCAGAAATACTTACAAAAAATCTTAGAAATCTTACGATATTTAATAATTAATATAATATATGAAAAATTCTGAGAAAAAACGTTTTCTGAGAAATGTTCCAATTCGTAAAAAAAAAAATATGAGAAAGTTATAAAATTATATAGAAATTCTGAAAAATTAATGAAAAATTCTGAGAATAATTTTCCAGGGACGCGTTTTTGCAATTTACATAAATAATTACAAATAGAACAGTATTCTGAATTTTAACACAAAAAATTGCAAATTATCTACAGTTGGCGAGAGGACTTTTAAATCAATATTTCATAAAACGACTGCGTGTTACAAAGTTTTTCTATCTTCGTAAAGTTATAATACTGCCAGTGTGACGGATCGTATTATTGATCGCACAAAGTTCGCATGAGGTGCATTTGAAAAAATAAAGACAGGATGCCTGTAAATATACAAACAGGTAACAAATGTATAATATGAAATATGATGTCATGTGCGCTTGACTGCGCATATACGAGCGCAGCGCACGCAAGTTTGCGCGTAATGCGCATCCGTTTTATATAGAGTTATCAAAGCGCTACCGCGTGTAATAGCGTGTAATGCCGGCGCTTGTTCTTACGATTGCGATGCGTAAGAATCCGCTCGAGTAAGTTGGAAAGAGCTCCGCTCTATAACCATCCACGATACCGTATGACGCTCGTTTGCGAGCATTGAGACATCCGGGATCTATGAATTAATTACTTATTACTTGATCATTTAAAGGAGCGCGATTTTTAAACGAACCTGGATCGAGATTGCCGGATGCCGGAAACGGCAAAAATCAGTTATGAATTCACAAAGAGAAAAGTATTAAATATGACTATAACTGTGTAGTAAAAATAATTATAATTAAGAGCTCCATTTTCATAATTATTACTGCTATAATATTAATAACAATTGTTATATTTATAACAATTTCTATACCGTTTTAGTTAAATCAACGAAATGTTGAGTGAAAGCAATAGGGATTTATATGAATAATAATCGAAAATAACTCAAATTGAGTATAATTTAACATTGAACTTAATAGTGTCTGTTAAATTCATAATATCAAATTATAATCAATTTGAATTATTTTTAATTATTCCTGTAGGTTACTTATTGTTTCTACTCAATATTTAACTAAACAATTACAGTTATTAAACATTAATTAAGAGTTAACAGTTTAATTATTATAAAAAAAAAATGTTTCCACTTGACTCAATTTAATTTATTGTTCACTACATTGATATGAACGCTGTTTACTTTGAAACTAACCACAATTCAATCACAGATCTGGATTAGATATTTTTTAAATTAAAATAATATAATAATATTGAACAAAAAAAATAAAAAAATTGATGTAAATTTGATTCTTTAATCCGTGTTTTACCATGAAAGTATAGTCACAAATATCAAACATTTTTCTCTCAGTGTATTCTATCATTGAGTTGCAAAAAAACCTAATTTCTAGTTCAAATTCTCACACATCGCATCAGTTAATCGCGACCGGGACTTGTATTCTGTAACTCATTATGACATTGTAGTTGCGTAGCTTTTTCACCATATAAAATATTACATCTGCGTAACGACAATGTAACGATACCGTTACTGTCGTAACGAATTACGGAATAGATCCAGGAATTTAAAAAAGATCGTTTAGAACGAAAATAACGTTAATTTCACTAACTGTACCGATAAACGCGATTGCATTCGTCGGACATTATCCCACGTTCAGAATAGTGTTCCGCTTGCTTGACGGCCATCATATTAACGCATACACGGCCGTCATACTAAATACACCTAATTGATTCGCAATATACATTAATACGCGCAGATACGCGCGATCTCGTGAGCGATCGCTCGTGAAAGCCAGGCCGATTAGCGGTGGCGTCGGGCAGGTTAGCGTGCGTTTCGCTTTGGCGCGGAGTGAGTTACATAAAAGTCGAGTCGGGGACCGCGCGTTGTGGAAGGCCAATGTCCTGACCGATCGGTATAATATACGACGACGCCATGCTCGTGTAATAAGAAATGCACCGCTCGAGCGGTTTCTCTTTCGCGGTGAACGACACACGTCTCCACGTACGAAAACACGGATGAACACGCGTGGGCTATCATGCACCCTGCAATTTTCTCTCAGAATTCTCGAGGCGTATTTCCACGTAATTTACTTGCAAACGTGATCAAATAAATTATGTAGAAATTAGATAATCTGGCTGCGATCAAATTTAACTTGAATCATCCACGTCATCATTTTCAAACTTCTTGTCCGCATTGTCGGCACAATATATTTTTATAACTAATGGGAACACAGCGGTATTAAATAACAGGATATCTTAAAAAATATATACTGAAAACAAATTTACTAAATCTTAATTTTTTTTGAATAATATAAGTAAACATTTATACTTATAGTAAATATTTAATCAATAAAAAATAATTAAATCAAACTAATGATTTTGTATCAAATGAATATGTTTATATTTAGAAAATATTTACTCAGAACTATTCAAACAAATATCTATTAAGATTTGGTATCTTTTCAGTGTACATTTTTACAAAGGCTTGTTATAATCAACTTAAGAGAATTCCGATTTAATTTAAATATATCGAGTATTTATATATCGGATCTTTAACTGTAAAGATTCATTATCTGAGTAATAAAATAAATTACTTATTGACTGAAAACTTTATGGCAGCCATTATAAAATATTTAGATTAAATATATACCTCGACCTTAATTAGGCTGCAACACGACGTTATTCCACGAATTATTTATTTAAGTCTATTTATTTTAGGATCAAGAAGTCAATCGAATAGTATTCAATTGAATACACTTTCCTGCTTATCATTCAAGTTACAAATCCCGTTTAGAAACCTGAATCGCGTATCTGCGCTCAAGGAGCGATTCCATCGATTTTCTCAACTTATCACGCAGACTAATCCGCTCGCTCTCATACATCGCGAGCTGAATAGAATTGCATGACGGGGAAGAGCGACTAGCGCTGACCGATTGGAGAGGAGACTTTCAAATATACGAATGTGCACTTGCCGTGGAAACTTTCTTCGGAAACGGGACGAGAGCGCGCGAGAAAGCAACTCGCTCCCTTATAAGCGTATTTCATAACTGCTTAACGTTCCGTAACGCGGAGAGAGAGAGGGGGAGGGTGGAAGGGAAGGGGGGGGGGGGAGGAGGGGAAAGGGAAGGATAACGGACACCGCGGCACCCATGTTACAAGGGCCCAGGAACGAGCTGCACCCGGTCTCGTAATGACCTGACGTAATTTCATGCTTTTCCCTCTTCTTCTTGTTTACGCATACGTAATTTGAACTTTCGACGTGTAATGCAGCTTTATCTATAACTTACCGTGGAAATGCAACGCGATTGCGACTCCAGCATTACAGCTATTATTAGAGATTACTTGAGTTCGCGGATTTAAAAAGTATTTTATCCGAGTTCTGAGTTACGATCGCAAATATAAATATGATATGAGCGTAATTCACGTTTTATAATGACGAGAAAATATAGGTTACGTAGAAGAATATCATTCTATTGTTAAGAAAAATGATTGCTCGATTTACTTTCTTTTCCTTTTAACAAAGTATACTTTCTTGATAATAATCTTAATATCTCATTTTACAAGCTTCAGAGAGACACTCATCATTATTATACAGGGTGTATCTGAAATAACGTCCACTAATCATAATGGGCTATTCCTGACAAAAAAACTGATTGTGAGACGAAAAGTCCTCTATCATTTCGCAATTTTTATAATTTTTTTTAGTTGCTCAATGAGCAAAATGTCTAAAATCGACGTATAAAACAACTTTAACATATTTTTGAGAGTTCTTTAAGAAAACTCTTCAAAATATTTCACGGAAAGATATCTTAAAATTGTCTTATACATCGATTTAATTGTTTTTTTACATCTCATTAACTCATTGCGAAAATTGCAAAATGCTAGAGGACTCTTCGACTTAATTAGTTTTTTTAGTAGGAATAGTATTGTATGGTTAATGGGCGTTATTTCGATTACACCTTGTATACTCAAAATAAGAATTTATTTTCTTTCGAAGAATATTATAAAATTAAACCCAAGTATAAGAAAATTTGGTGGCTTTTCAATTAAAAGTGTTGAAACATTTACGTGCCTTAGGTAATTTTCACATGAATATTAAAAAAAAAAACAAAGCTTTGATCACAATTTTATTATTCTTGTATTATTTCCATTTTATTTTATCATTTAAAATGACTCCTCAAATTTTCTCCCACCTGTTACCAAACACTCTGAATCTTTTTTCGGAAGGGGTGAGGAAGAGAACTGAATTTATGTGTAGCTGTGACTCACGGCGAGAGGTAGAGGATCGGATTAAGAAACTACATACTGTCACGTATCGCTCGTGATTTTGAGGAGATTCGAGGATCACGAGTCCGGGTCGACGAACGACGCTCTGCTGTTTTCGACATCACTTCCGCCAATTCGGCGGAAAATCTGTCGATTCAGGATCCTCCTGTCGCAAGTGCATACTGGCCGACACGTCGCGTGGGTCCTAACGGGGTCAACGACTTTCTCCGATTACCTGCGCACGAGACAATGTCGCTAACAGTTCCAGCACGACTTGCAATTTTCGACACGTCGATCGCGACGGGACGATAAAAATATACGGTATCTTTCATTAGATAATACTCGTTAGTATAAGATAACTATCATCGACTGATGCTTGTCGGAACAAGAGGATTTTTGTCTCTTGTTCAAAGCGCAAATAATTTCTCCGCGCCTAGGCATCCTGGTAATAAATCAACATCTCGCTGTACGTTTCCTGGTGATCAGTTAGGGCCGCAATTCACCCCTTCGATCCCAATTACGTAAGTTATCGTGCGTGCAGCGGAGATCAATGGATGAGTTTCCAAGTTAGTTTCTTATGTGATGTACATAAATGCGTCAGGAGAAACTTGCGATAGTTCACGAACGCGTTAGCGTTTCCCCACCGACCGTCATTGCTCTAGAAATTGCAGCTGCGAAACTATGATGGCGGGAATGCTCCGGAAGAGTAAGAAAGCGGAACGAGTATCACGTTACACGTACTTGAAACTTCTACGTGGCCCGTGTCTCCGCGACCGTATCTTATTTTTTTTATTTTTAGAAATTTATTTTGTCTAACAACGTCGATCTTTCTCTCATCGCATTGTCTATTGCACACTTTATTTATATTATTTAATTTTTTTGGACTGAACTTTCAACTACAATCATGAAAGCTGTAATGCGTTATATTTCGTTCTGGACACCAGTATATAATTATACACCGACGTTCTTTTTTTACAATTTTACTAACACAATTTTACTAACACTAAGATTCTTTAATTATTGATACCAACAGTTAGATGTCTTGACAATGCGAAGTATATTTTCGTTTGCCATTCGATCGTCCATACTTTATAAGTTTTTATTTTTCTGACGAAATTCTAATGTATGTATTTTATGTATGTTACTGTTCAGTTTAACAAGACGAAGATTCTTCTTAATTTATTGATACCAACAATTATATATTTATTCAATGCGAAGTATATTTTCAATTTTCGATCGACTTTATGTTTTTTTACCGTTTAGGCATATTTTGTAAACATTGATAATGATCCGATCGAAACGTTTGTTGTTGTTAGCTGGCATGTTATTAAATTTCATAATTAATTTATTAAGACATTTTTTTATTTATCTACCAATTTTATAGATCAAACTTCTGGCTCTTTTTCTTTTAACTTTTTTTTTTCGTGACAACTCCAAATCGGCTAAGGATGTCAGCTACAATATCAGTTAAAAATGTCAGCCAAAAGATCAGCTAATATTTTGTATACGGAAAGGTTTTATTAAAATATCTCACAATTTTTAAAGATACAAATCTGAAAATAATTTTGTTAGGCTATCAAAATAATTACACAGTTGGAAAATTTATGTTAAATTCAACACATTTTGCGTGCTTTATACTCGAATTTTTGTGCATGTTAGAAAATAACATAACTATTATATAAAATAATGTATATACATAATTCGATAGCAAATTGTAGAAACATATTTTTTCAATAAAATTAATATTTATAATACGTTAAATTAACATGTATTTTATTCATTTATCTTAAAACTTACATTTTAAAATACATTATTTTTATATTACTTGTACATGTACTTACAAAATGTGTTATTTTGTACTATCAATATTAATATATTCTTAGTATCATATTTTTTGTAATGCATTTCTTTGAAATATTAAATATAATAGGAGTAATTAATTATAACATTTATATAAAATTTTCTTAACGCACAACCTTATAAATACTTTCTAAAGACATTCTACAGTATATACATGTAAGAATCATTTAGTACTTTTTGTAAAGTATATTTAAAAGTTGAACTCGATAAAGGGAAGATATTCATAATCTGTAAGAGAGAAACATTAATTTCAGGAAACGAAGATATAATAAAATGCAGGTTGTTACGATTATCAATGAATTAAAAATAAAATCGCTGCTTCTCGTGTCATGAAAAACGATACTAACCAAAGTCTAGAATCGGAAAGCTGGCCAACCCCCGGCCATAATTTTACACTGAAACAGGGATGAACGATGTTGACAGGACGAGAATAACTAATGAGAAGCGAAATGCCTTACGTACGAGGGGACTACCGTTTTCGAACATCTGCGAGCGAGGACTAATTATTCTTGCCTTCGTCAAAGAGCGGAAAAGAATTAATCTCGATTAGAGCTGTTGAAATATATAGCTGTTTTGGGCCGCTGATATTTTTAGACAATCGAGATATATTATATAAAGCTGAATTTAATGTGTAAAAAGACACAGTTTCGTGATTCGTGATTCGGTCGAAAAGTTTTTTCAACACTACGGTCTTTATTTTTCGAATGATCGTTATCGACTACTCATTCAAGGGCTGCCACCGACTTTCTCGTACAATTTCGCATTTCGTGATCGCGTGTCGAGCCCCCAATGCAGTCTCCGAGATAATAATCCCCCGATTACGAGACAACACAAAAACCATATTATAACACAGCATAGTGTGCGTCGTCAAAAATCATCCGTTCGATAAATACACATCGCGAGTTTTAAACCTGGATACATTTAAAACTAAGCTTTTTCTTAACATTTCACGGAAAAATTAAAACAAAGAATACATTTTCCTCGACAAATTTAATTCGAGATTATTCGAGAAAATCTTGTAATATTGTTTTGTTGTTTTATTTAATAATTTACACACGTAAATAAAAAAAAATCGAAGAAGAAAATAAATAAAGTAAAAATAAACAAAGGTAACACAAGGACATGAAATTGTTTTATGGATAAAATAAGAAAATAGGGCAAAAAAAAATGGAATACAGACATCGTAAATATTTATCAAAAATCTTTTTAAATAATATTTGTTCTATGGCTGCATTCGGAAACGCCGCTCAGATGTCTTCGATGCCTCGATTCATCTGTCCTTGTTTAATGTTAAATATTAAACAAGAACAGATGATGCATCCGAGTGACGTTTCCGAACGCAGCCAATGTTTTTTTGAATTTAATTAGTCTTGAAGATAATATTATTCTTGTGATAATATTATTCATTCAATATTCATTTATAAATAATCTCTATTTTCAAAAAACAAAAAAGAAATAAAGAAAATAAAAGAATCTTAAACATATCCTAAACTACTTATAAAACTTGATTAATAACAATAATGATTTTATTGATGTGCAATAAAATTCGAAATTTAATTCGAAAAATTAATAAAATTAAATTAAAATTAAAGCAAAGCTAGATTATAGAAGGAAAAATGGAAATAAACAGGAAGGAATATACTGAAAAATACACAAAATTTAATATATATTATACATAT